>NC_090279.1:40350715-40652475 GCF_040414725.1 Anabrus simplex
AGTTGGTTTTCAAGGAGTGCAAGTTTTATGACTGCATACATTTTGAGTTTGGACCAGTAATATAACCTGTTGTTCTCTTCCATGAAGGCCCAGTAGTATAGGTACAATATACCGCTGTGTAAAGGAATTGTAGGTTGTGCCTAGAGATGCCAGAAATTGTATAGTTTTGTGTAATGTTTCCTGGAGTAGGCTGTAAGGACTTGGGAGCACAGCATCCTTGGCTGAATTTAAAGAGCATGTAAACTCTTGTCTGATATTGGTGCAATTTTCAGTCGGGCCTTTGGAAGGCCGTATGTGTAACGTTTGGAGCAAGGTGCTCTGGAACTGCGTCTTGGGAGATATCTCTCGTTATCTAACCAAACGCAACATTTGTGGCATTGTAAACTTGTAAATTGGAGCTAGAAGCTCAAAACTTTTAATTTCCAACCCTTGGATTTCTATTCTTGTTTGCTATTTTGTACCTGATATTTTGTTCCTTGACCTAGTGAAGAATTTTGTTAAATTTGAGATCTGAAAAGAAATATAACCTTTGTTTTAAAGTTTAAATTAATCTTTGATATCGTTGATAGACCCATTAATGCTGACACCTTCTTTCACCTCTCTGCGTTCCACAGATAATCTCGGAACAATATTACTTAAACATGCAATGAATAAATAAGCCATTCAAGTGTCATCTTGCCTTTCTGTTTCATACATCGTAAGGGATAGTGTTTGTGAATAGACCTTGTAAGTTCACCATTACTCACCTGAACATTCGTTACATGAATAATTCATCATTACCAGAATGCACATTTGATCACTGTCATCGTCCACTTCATAGCATGCGTGTCATCTTCTTTTACTATGACTATGTTGCTATGGGGTATTTCATTGCTCATTTATTGAGATATTCATTTCACCATCTCATCCAGGAGTTCTGGGTTAGCTGCTGAAAATATAGCCATGTGGGCAAGGTTGTGATGAGAGAGGAAGTATAATCATGACCAGAGAGTGTAGTAATTGGCTCTCCTATAAGGAAATTGGTTGTAGTTAGGTAAGAAGTGTCAAAAGGTTCATCATTTAGCTTTGGTGAGAGGATGTATGTGTTTCAAGAATGGTACATTCTTTGTTGGTGAAGCGATAAGAATCCATCACTTGTCTGGGGCATTAAATCAGACTCATGACAGCTGCTTCCTAGATTCCACCAAAGTGTGGTGTTGCAGGAGGGATGAAATGCCACATCAGTCCCATGCCTGCAGTTGTGTGAAGAGTTGGTTTTCTGAGTGTTATTTTGCTGGAAGGCCTTGATTTCTATAGCTGCTCCGTTGAAGTTTGTGCCATTATTGCTGTAAATGCTTAGGGGTTGACCTCTATGAGAACTAAGTTGATAAAGTGCGGAGAGAAATGTTGTTGTGATGAGATCGGGTATCATGTCTAAGTAGAGAGCCTTATTAGCTAGCAGTCTGGTCTTGTTCGATGTCACACAATTTTTTTATTAGATTTGGGCCAGCATAGTCTGTTCTAGTTTTAAGAAATGGGTATGTCGGGGTTAAAGGCACCATTTGTGTATTTATCATTAATTATTCCTCTGTGTAACACTTTGCATAGAGTAATCAGGATCCTGATTTTTATTCCCCCAGGCGTGAGATCACGGCTGATGATGCATATGCAATGGGCGAAACATAAATGAGTATGACACGATGTAACACCTGAGATGTGTATGAGTGTGGCTTCTTTCTGTTCCCCTTTCTGAAGAGATCCTAAACTTGTCTCTCAGAGTGTTGAGTGCCAGGATGAAGTAGTCCAAGGTGTTCTGC
This sequence comes from Anabrus simplex, assembly GCF_040414725.1. Taxonomy (NCBI): domain Eukaryota; kingdom Metazoa; phylum Arthropoda; class Insecta; order Orthoptera; family Tettigoniidae; genus Anabrus; species Anabrus simplex. The sequence goes on from NC_090279.1 coordinate 40,352,512, forward strand.
CATCATAATTGTATTTGTGAGGTGATACAGAATTTCTAATGTTTCCAGTCCGCTAGTATTGGAGTATTGTGCAGTCATCCTCTGTCAAGAAGATGGCCTTCTTGATCTATGATTGGATAAATAGTCTTTATATGAGTTGTTAGTTTCCTGCACAACATTAATATAATATTTGTGTAAAGGGTTCAAGTCCGATACAAACAGTGGACTTTAATTTCACTCCGTGGGTTGTTTACAACAATCTCAGACAATTATATGTTACAAATCTCATGACTGGTCCATATTGAAATGTACATTAATTCAACGAGGTTACAAAAGTTTATTGAAATCCTCGTATTCAATACACATATGGTTCTTAAAATTAAGAATTTCATCTTGTCATAGTAATTTAAGGGGACATGTTTCGCCCACTGCATGTGCATCATCAGCCGTGATCTCATGCCTAAGGGATTAAAATCACGATCCTGATTAGTCTAGTCAAAGTGTTACATAGAGGACCATGTGTTATAAAAAGGAGGAAACTTAGTCCCATGCCTGCAGTTGTGTGAAGAGTTGGTTTTCTGAAGGTTGTTTTACAGAAAAGTCTTGATTTCTTTAGCTACTCTGAAGAAGTTTGTGCCATTATCGCTGTAAATGTTCAGCCTACAGCCAACAGCGCATAAGCTCAATGCTCTGCCCATCTCCTCTCCCCCGCCTCAGTACCACACAGATACAATACAAGAAGTGCAAGTGTCATTTGTTCTGACGCTACAAAGGCAACTAGTTCATACCAGAAAGGTTGACGGTGTAGGTAAATGTATACACAGTGTTTTTCACAAAATTTAACCCTTTTTTCTCTGATCTTAAATATCGTTCTACCCTCCTCTCGTTACTGATTCTTCATTACACATCCCTCAGTAGTCGATTTGAACATTGAAGCTGTAGCCAACTTCAAGCATGAGCGTATCCACTTGACTAATTCGACAAAAGGAGGTTACCACATGAACTAGTAAAAACATACATAGCAACACAAGATCATGAACCTTTTTTCACTTCAACGAAAATACAAAGTGAGTGGCCTCCCCATACAAATATGGGTTTGATGCTGCTTGTTGTTTTAAGGGCCTAACATCGAAGGTCATCGGCCCAAATAAGGGTTTAACAGGGTGTCCACCTGCATGGAAAACCGCAAATCAGGGAATGTCAGAGACTTCAATTTATAGCGGGAAAACCAGGAAATGTCAGGGAATTCAGAAAATATCTGGAAATTAGTTCTTCGGCCAGATAAAATGGACGTACCTTATTTATCCCTTAATAGAAGCACATTTTTTAATTTTTATAACACTAATCTTGGGTAGGCTTATGTCTTTTATGCCAGGAATAAATTGTAAAGGAAACTGAATAAACATTCAAACAAAACCAAGTGTGATATTGAATGTGAAGTAACCATTAGCTTCAGTAGCTATATGGGTAGCCTATAGCGCTCTGATCGGTTGATCCAATTTTCAATGTTTTGATTTGCTTACTATTGTATATTCTGTGTTGTTGCTGAATGGAGAGGCCTATATTACATTTTCAGCTTTCTAATAGCTTAAATATATGGCTTCCACAGCGAAATATGCACATAGACAACAGATGACTCTGTTTGTTTACAATGTAATGACGTGTGCGATAGTCACTACCTTGTAAAATGTAAAAAGAGACAAAAAACACTGACTGAATGCAGGTAAGTGTGAAAATCACTTGAACTTAATACTCATTCAAGTGCTCATTGCTATTATTATTATTATTATTATTATTATTATTATTATTATTATTATGATTACAATTATTAAATGTGCTGTTGTAGGTAAACCTTGTGTAAATGAGTAATGCATCGTGACACCATTCGGGCCGCGCCATGTTGAGTTTCTAACCTATCTGATGAAATGGTTCGTCACGTACGTGGGTGAGTGAGGCTCCTCAGTAATCAAGTGATTTGGAGATGTTATACAGCAGTGGAAGTGATAAAAACTTGCGGCAGTGTTACGTTTGTATTTATCAATCGTACCAACACATTTTGTCTGTATTGTTCTTTTTCTTCCAAATTTGCATTGTAAACAAAATGGGCCGCCAAAACAACAGACTTAGAAGCCCAGCCACTACCAATGATGCCAACGTAGACCACCTCATGAAGTGCACGCTGGACGACTTTATTAACTCGGACAGCTTCCTTAAAAAAATTGTGCGGGCCATTTTGACCTGCATTACAGAAATGGTTATAAGAGAACTTGAAAAAAGTTTAATATTTAATGTCGAAGCATTTTCAGAGTTAACTGAAAATCTTGATGAAAAGGAGGTGGAAATCCACAAAATGAAGGAGGATATGGACTCCAAATGTTATTCATTGGAGCAATACAGCAGGAGGAATAATGTAAGATTTTTCGGCATCCCCGAATGTTTGAACGAAAACTGAGATGAACTAGTGCTCAGCGTGTGCAAAGCAGTAGGTGCATATGTTATACTTAATGATATTGATAGGTGTCACAGACTAGGTCCTTGATCACCATGGAAAACAAGACCTATCCTATTCAAATTTGTGTCTTATCACTCATGGCAGAATGTCTTCACTAGGAAAAGGAAACTGAAAGGCTCATCCACAACAATCTGTGAAGATCTTACAGCTACCAGAATGTCCATCATGACGACAGCAATCCAGTGTTTTGGTCTTAGAAACACTTGGACTGACTCAGGAGACATCATAATCAAGAAGGCTGACGGGATGAAATTAAAAGTGTGTCAGTTAAAGGAACTTCCTATGGCATAAGCTTCTCTTGCAGTGCTATTTGATCACTTGACTATGTGAGTCCAAACCCATCGTTTACCGTAAGTCACAGCTGAGGAGCTAGCTTTTTGATTTTTTCAAGTAAATTTGTGTATCTATCTATCTATCCATTTACTGTATTTATCTATCTGTCTAAATATCAGTAGAGTAGAAACAAGAAAGCTGGACCAGCTTTTCGAGGCAAGAAAGCTGGACCAGCTTTTCGAGAGAAGAATTCTGGACCAGCGGCAGCCACTGCGCATGCCCCGTGCGCTTCACTCCCTGAAGGGGCCTCTCACTTGGCAAGGCACGTGCGGGGAGGCGCCTCTCGCTGTCAAGGCTACACACAAGTGTGGAATGTCGCTCCTTGCGCTAGCTTACTACTGCTATGCGTGGGCGTGATAGGTAACATCACTTGTTATAGTGCGTAATTGAGTATCTTTTTACTGAAAGGTATTGTAAGAGCAAAACAAGTTCACTATTAACCTTACTCTTCTAGTAGAGATTAAAAAAAAAAAGATCCTCTATTGTGTCTAATTAACTGCTTAGCTCAATTATCAAAAACAAAAAAATTCTACCCTACTTGCCTATGTGATTACCTCTTGAATTGTTGATGTTGGTGACAGGAAAGACATTTAGACAAAAATCATCATGTTAGATATGGTACTAATTTTTTTTTTTTTGCAGAGTTCTTTTTACTTGTTAGGGTGCATGTAGGAAATGTTAACTACACTTACCCAGAGGTGTTTATGTAAGAGGTAAATATTTCTTGAAAGGCAAGGTTCTGTGAGTAGATTTGCTTCTAAAAGTTATTTGCTGGAGTTCCTCTCACTGTTCAAGGTGAGACAGTTACATGTTAAATAATTGCAGCAACTGGATTTGCTTCACAAGGTTACTTGGTGGCGAAAGGTGAACAGGATATGAGATTTTTTTTTTTTTGTAAAAAAGAATGGCTTACCTGTCTGTTTGAAGGTTAGCTTCTAACAACTCTAACGAACTGGTGATGAGTGAAGGACAACACAAAAGTGCTTAGTTTAATTAAATAATAAAAATATTTTTCTCGACTACTTACCTTTAATTATTTTTTCGACTGGATGCACATCTAGCTGTAATTCTTGACGATAGATACACGCATTGTTTACTAACCTTACATCAATAAATGTCATCAATGAAATATCATTGTACTAGGTAAAAAAAGAAAAAAAACTCGGATAAAGTCTGAAATCAGAGGTTGATTAAGACATTCCGTTGTTACGAACGCGATAGTATGAATTTTTACATACGGAATAAAACAAAAACATCTCGCCATTTTTGTTGGATATGACGGCAACTGTTTATACTCATCGAGGTCAAACAGCCTATACATGAGGGTGTCATGTCTGTGATTTCTTATTATCTTTGTCCAAGATGGCTAACACAAAAAAAAATGCATTATGATCTCTGAACTAATAAATTAGTTAGGCTAACACATGATGTGCTATCTCATCAAAAATTATATCGAATATATATGTTTAGCACGGAAGATGAAATAATAAATCGTCTAATGAATCAGTTAGGGGCGCGTGAATTCACCGCAAAGAACAACAGCAAAGAACTTCAGTGAACAAAGACATCAAACACGACAGTGTTTTAACAAAAACAAAAGAACGTGCTGCCACGTAGCTGAAATATTGGTTGAAAAAAACTGTAAAGCATGGTTTATTTTAAAATAAAATATGATGAACTATTTCTTAATCAACCTCTGAATTGAGACAGTGTGTGAGTGAAAGCTATAATTTTTCACACCTACACAGGTTGGTGATTTGAGGATAGAAAAAATAAAATCTGGTAAAGGATTCAAGGTTATAGCATTTGGATGGTGTAAAAACATTTAAAAAAAATATGTGTATGCATATATAGGTTAGGATGACTTATTCAAGCAACTCGAATAATAAGTGGATCATCACACTGTTTTATTTACCTGTTAGTTCAAAATACATGATTAAATTCTTTCTTACATGCTTCACAGTCTTTAATCATTGGATTCGCTCCGTCAAAACCATCAACCTCGTCTTGTCCTCTGTAGCAATAATGTCTGACACATGGGCTGCAGTCTGCTATTTCCAGTTTTGCTTTTACATAGTAGGGTAGTTTCTCCCATGCTTCATCCAAATCTTTAGCGGCATATGTTGAGAGAAACCCAGATGGTAAATAGCGAATTAGATGTTGTGGCATTCGAAGTAAACTGCCATGTGTATAGTATGATGTAATAGCCTCACTTACTAGTGAGAAATATATTGTACGTAAAGGATCAGGTTTAATACTTGGTGTACATAGTTCACATTTACACTGGATGTTATCCATGACTGATGACACGCACACACTGTTGCCAACAAAGACAATACCTTAATATTTATTCACACACTTTTTTAAATAGTGTGCTACAGTTTACGTTACGTCACACTGACATGGCGTATACTCCAGTTAGCTTTAAAGTACACTTCTCTTAGCAGTTGCCTAGTGTGAAAATAGCGAACTAGAGAGAATAATTTTATGATTGACAACGAGGAGGATCGAACTTGTACTCTTCTAGATGTGAGCGAATTCACTTGCTTTATATAAAAATTTTAATGCTAGGTGTAAGATAATCTCACATTATATTACCAGACGCGACTTTATTGTGTGTAAAATTATTATTTTGTAGACATATGTTTGAAGCAGAACATTCCTTTGTAGTGTATATCTATCCCGGATGTTTTCTGCAAGCAGCTTTCGCATAAACCGGTTAACGCCTTACTTCTTTCGCGGTCATTGCTGGTCATGGTCGTGCTTTGACCACGGTTTCATCAAGGCTACAAAAAAAAAGGATGCGTGAACGTAAATCCCGGTCGCTACGCAGCTTACTAGCAGATGTTGTATCCAGGCAGGTTTTTTGAAACTAGTTGTTTTTTCAAATTACATATCGCCGTTAGAACGGGTATATATACTGCGATCGCTTGCTGTAGGTACGTTACAGTTTCAGACTGCCTTCGAAATGCCGTCCGTCCAAGAAACTCTCTTTGAAAAGCTTCTAGCGCTGCGGGAAATAGTTAGATTAATGGAAATGTGTGAGATAAATAATATAGTAGAAGTACAGGGCTCATTTGAAAGAGCGATTGTAAACAGAATACGTCATATGACTAACGAAGAGTTTCGGCTTCTCGTTAGGTTACATACTCGTATTTTGTTACGACGCGAAAGCCCGAACTTCCATATATTATTTATTCACAAATTTAATTTCTTTTCCTGCAACGCCATGTTAGCAGAACTAAGAGAGCTAATGGACGATCACGGAAGTGATGGCGATATTTTTGGTGAGTTTTAACTTTTTTTTTTAAATTTCAAGACTTCGTCTATTGTCGGATTGCGAAAGATTTTAATTTTACATTAACTTTTTCTTTCTGTATAGGAGAAGACTAAGATGTGTGGCTGGAGGAGGAGGAGAATTTAATTTATTTGAACTGTTATAGGTGAGTGCCAAAATATATTTTATTTATCTTGCTTTCTTTTCTGCTCTTAGGAAGATAAACTAATTAAAGATATTTTTTTACGTCGCACTAACACAGATACGTAAAGGAGTAGGAAAAAGGATGGAGTTTAATTTAATATTAAAAAATTACAAGAGGTTATCTTTAGTTAAATTTTGTTTAATATAATTTATTAAGATACACGTTACACAAATGTTTCGAATTAATTATGCAGAGTTGAGGTGGAAATATCTTCTTGCTTGAGGTAATGTCCAACGTTGCCATCAACAAAACAAACAGCATAGTTTCTTGAGCAAGGGAAGTCTGCAACAATAGAGAGAGGACACTATAAGATGGTAAATCTATCAGACATTAGAGTAAAAAATTAAAAATATATTATACTAGCGTACTTAATATTGATTTTTTTTAGAATACATATTCCTTCGGAATCCATGAATTATGCGTGGCGTCGAATCCTAGCCACGATACAAAAACTTTGTCGTTCTTTCTTTTTAAAATTTTATCAATGAGGTATATTTTAGGATGTTTTGTCTTCTGCAGTTCTTGTTCATAGAACGCACCAAATATTGGTTTATTTTGATAGTCGTGAAGCAAGTAAGTTCTCGGTGATGTTTCTTTTACTTTTCTTACAGTAAATAATTCATTACTCCAATTAGGAGTATAGCCCTTTGTAAAATATCGCTTAATTTTACTTATTCGTACTATGTCACCTACTTTTAATTTTGGTGGGTAAGGTGACTTCTTTTTCTTCATTTCCCGTAATTTGTACACAGTAGCAAGTTGTTGTAGATTATTTGTGACGTCTATAGGTTTCATACCAATCGTACGATGTTTTCGATTATTATATTCATCTAATAGTTTTGGTAGCATGCGAAGCCAGTGGTATGATCCACACGCCGAGAATTTCCTCCACATCCACTGCTTCAGTGTTCGATTGAAGCGTTCAACTACGCTTGCCTTCAAGCTGCTCCCTGTCGAATAGTGCTTAATTTTTCTTATTGTAATCTACTGTTGAAAATCTTATTATAAAATTATTTTCCCCTGTCAGTTTGCAGATGTTTTGGATAGCGTTTACATTTTGAATAGATGCGTTCCATATTCTCCACTACTTCGTTTCCTGTTTTTGTTTTAAGTGGAACTGCCCAGGCATACTTTGAATAAACATCAATAACAGTTAACATGTATTTATATCCACTATTAACTTTCGAAAACAGAGACATATCAACAAGATCCGCTTGATGTAAATCATCTCTTCCGAGGCTAATAACGCTCCGTCTTTCAAAATTCTTTCGCACTGGAGCGTGGAGTTCTTTCGCTATTTCTTCTCTGATATTGTTCATAAAGTATAGGTAAAAGAATTCGTTCTGTGTCGTCTATTCGTTTCTTGAATCGCAGTCGATCTATAGCCAGTTGTTGCCAGTTGCTTCTTCTGTCTTCACATCCAATTTCATAGATTACTGAAATATCCTTTGAGAATCTAACCGCTTTAAATATATTTGCGAACGGAAGTTCGTCCCACCGCGCAGTGTTCATTTATTCGATGTACCTCGACTTTCAAAGTTATTCTTCGATTAACAAGATTTCGTTTTCGTGTGACGAATGACCAGCACTTCTAGATGCTATTAACTTTTTCAGTCTCTCCACTAGACTGTTTGGATCATTCCAATGAACTAATTCGATGTTCTTTCTTTGTTCATTTTTCCACTTGGCTACTTTTGATCCTCTTCCTGTACGTTTGTATTTGTGTACACTTACAAATTTTGGTGTGCTCCTTCCTTTTTTCACTTTTGCATCTTCTACTAATGGCTTGATAATTTTTTGAAATTTGAGCGATTTCGTGCCTCTCATTGGCTTGGCTGCGTCATACTGTTTCCTGTGCACGTTAGTGTAATTTAATATATGACTGTAAGCTGACAGATCCTTATCATCATACAACTGTGCGTCCGGATCTTTCTGAAATATTAATTCAAGGAGACCTTCAGTTAAAGGATAGTTAAAATTGTCAATTATAAGATTGTTATCGCGAAACAGTACTTTTTTACTCCCTAAATAGTGTTCTCCATGAACTACTCGAACCCCGAATATTCTATCAACTTTGTGTCTCAATTGTGGGTTAAGATAATTTTGCAGGAGAGTTGTAACCTTTCTGTCCAGAGTTTCTTCTTCTTCTTCTTCTGATTCTTCTTCCTCATCACTTATATAACTATTTAATTTTCGATATTTCTTTGCAATTAATCCATTCGAGTTAACTGTAAGCTGCTGTAGTTTATTTAATGGTGCAGTTATTGGTTTAAATGTTTCTTCTAACTTTAGTTGGTTTAAAGCCATATCTGCTTTAAGAGAGTTATATTTTTTTTTTTACATCTTTTCTTAATTTTGCTAGTTTATCCTTTACACGACTTTTTTCCACTATGTTCGCCTGCATTTTTTAAACTGAAGCGTAACGTCTATTGTTTTACTCATATACAGTATATTCAAAGAGTATATGGAGCGGAAGATCGTTAGTATTCCATTGTTCTGGGTCTTTTAGGCGGAATTGAATTTCATCACCTTCCTTTACAGCAATTGGTGTACCTACTTCTAATTCGATTGGATTGTTCACGTGATTAATCATCGCATATACCAGAGAACCACGTGAACTTGTTAACGGTGTAAGTGTACCCGTGTAGGGAAGCTTATACATAAGACGACAGTTTTGTAGCATATATATTGGTGACTGATTTGACGGTAGACTGTTAATTTGAAAAAGAGCTTTTCTTGGTTTTTTGTGCAGTTCCTTTTTCATCACTTCAAACTCTTCTTTTGCAGTAGCAAACGTTTCTAAATACTGTTTGTTAACAACATCTTGCTCGTGGAGAGGTGAATCAACATTTGTAATTCGTTTGTTCTTCATATTTAATTCTCCGTTAGATTCAACTGGTAGAGAATTTTTCTGAAGTTTAGATACGACAAGTTTTAACTCGTCAACTTCTCTCCGCGCAGCTGCATACTGTTCTACAAAGATTTTATTTGCAACATCTTTCTCATTTAACGGATTATGTACGTTAGTAATTCGCTTATTTTCCATACTCAAAGTACCACCCACATCAACGTTTAGTTTCTGTTGATTGCTTATTTCATTCTTCAGTTTTTCGAGTTCTTCACGCGCTGCTGAATGTTTTTCCAGGTATGCTTTATTAATCGCATCCGTCGAATGAATAGGTTTACCGATGTTTGTTACTCGTTTATTTTGCATATCTATCGATCCATCGTCATTCACTTGTAGTAGTCTACCTTTTGTATGCTTTTCTAAAAATAAAAGCGAAATTGCATCTTGTTCCTCTTCAGGATCTGCCACACCCGATATTCTCTTGTTGTTCATGTTGAGGTTATTGTCAGTTACAGGAAGGTGATCATCCACAATATCACGTAAAAGAGAATCAACATATTCTATGCGTGCAGAAACGTCGTTAACTCGTTTCTCTAAATTTCTCTGCACATTGTTAGTGTGCGTACGCATTGTGTCAAGCGAAACTGCTTCGTTTCCATTCATCGCTGGAGCTATTCCTTTCAGCCTTTTGTTCATAAAATCAACTGCATCCTCTTCTACTTCACATATGTCATGTATTTCATTTTCAAGATCTAAAATGTCACGTTGTATTTCTTCTTTATTAATACTGTCCTTAACGGTTTTTAACACATAATTTTTATTACAAGCATCCTCCATGTTTATAGGATTGCCTACGTTCTTTAAACGTTTATCATGAATACTTAAGTTTCCGTCAGATGATGATGTTACGTAATTTGTATTAACCATCATTTTTTCATCTACATATGATTTAGTAGCAATATCATGACGTGATGATGGTCGCGTTACATACACGTTACTGGTTCTGTTGTTTGATGCCATCGTGATGTTCTTTCTCTACTCAACAATTCGAAAATGAGTTCGTTAATGTATACACTCTCGTATTTATATCACATAAAATATATCGAATCCATTTCGATATCGACCTTTGCTTATTTCGCTATCCTTATCGATAACGAGAAAGCTGAATTTCGACTGCGACCAACAACGATAACATAAATCAGTGAACTGGTTGTAACTCATATCGGTGTTCACGTGATCGTCGTAGACATGCCGAAGATTTCTTGCATCTTGTTTAAACAGAATAATGAAATTAGCGTTGTCTCTAATAAGTTGTTTGGGAATGCAGGAATAGGTCTGACATAAGTAAAAAACATCCACGATATGGTGTCGACCTCTACTAAAGTAGTCTTTCATGTGCTGCTGTTTGTCGCTTGCTACATCGTCAAAAATAAACACGGAATTTCTTTGAGCTTTTTCTGGCGGTATTACTTGCTCACGATCAGAGTAAAACTCGCATTTTATTTCTTTAATAGATTTTAAAAGCTTCTCTAGCTCAATATATTTCTTCTGCGACAATGATTTTGAGTAAACATACACATTCTCAAAACGTAACCCGTTCGGTTGCAATAACAAATTAATCATTACATTAGTCTTCCCTGCATTCGATGGTCCGCATATGAGACCGCGTATTGTGTCCGGCAACAGTTTACTATGTTTATTTTTCTTTCCTACTGAACGTTTTGTGTCGTTCAGATTTGCAACAGGTAAAGATATCGATTGTTTTATTGTCTTCACCATCACTTTCTTTTGATGATAATAATTTTCAACGATCGAGTGCACAGTGAATTTCTTTTTTTTCTCAAAGTTATTGTTGATTACTAAATAAACACGAACTTTTTTTTACCTTCTGTTTTACTTATCTAGTTCCAAAATGGTTCGTGCATCACACTACACGTAGTATTAAGAAGTGCTGGAAGAGCTGTCCTGTTATAGTGATCTAATACTATGTTGCCAACTTCACAACCCCTCATATACCGACAAGACGGTGACCATTTTCTATGTTCTGTTAACGGGTCATCATTTTTATCCCACGAAAATAATTCGATTCCGCAAAAAATACATTTAACTGCGTCTAGGTATCCCGTGAAGTAAAATCCAGCTTTAGCTAAACTTACGGGGTCTATCCACGGTACACGCCATCTAGCGAAAGTCCTTATCCGATCTACCTCAGATTTTAAATTTAACGGACGAGGAATGTACGCCATGTCGCTGTAAAATGAGGAGAGCAGAAAAATATCTCTCTTATTTATATATATATCTTTCTACCTTTCAGAAATAAAAAAAAAGAAATAAAAACTTACATACATTTTTAGTACTCAACAGTTGCACATCGTGTAAAAATGTAATTCGTATATAATAACACACTTGATAGCAGGAGCTCTTATTTGAGTATGCTGCGTCGAAGACGCAACGTTGTAGCAGCTCCATGTAAACGAGTAGGGAAAGGAGGAATAATAGGCAAAGTTCTTAATAAAGCTATAGATAATTTACCAGTAGAATTGCACATACCAGGTTATGAATTCTGTGGACCTGGGACAAAGTTAGAAAAACGACTTAAGCGTGGTGATCAAGGAATAAATCTATTAGATAAGGCATGTAAAGAACACGATATCGCTTACGCTACATACAAAGACCAGAACAGAAGGAAAGAAGCAGATGAAATCTTAGCCTCTAAGGCTTGGTCTCGTGTAAACTCTCAGGACGCATCATTAGGAGAAAGAGCAGCTGCACTAGCAGTTACGGGTATTATGAAAGCGAAAACTAAAGTAGGTGGCGGTAGACGAAGAAGAAAATCAAAACATCGAAGAGAACGAGTAAAACCAAAAAAAAGACAACATGCTGTAAAAAAAAGAAAGGTGGTTTTCTTCCACTCCTTCCGATATTTGCAGCCTTGTCGGGCTTGGGCGGTCTAGCAAGTGGAGCTGCGGGCAGAGCATCGGCTGTAAACAAGGCGAAAGCCGCACAGGAAGAATTAAAAGAAATGAAGCGCCACAATCGAATGCTAGAAGCGATGCGTGGGAAAGGTCTTTCTACTCGAAACAAAGGAAAGGGCATTTACTTAAATCCTCCAGCATACAAAAGATAATGGAAGGTCTGCCGAATAGAGCATTAACTAACATAGATCTATATCGTTAGGCATATCGTTTAAAAATTCCCTACTTCAGAGGTGTGTTTATGCGAGATACGTTACCGAAAATTTCTCGTAAAAATGAGAGTTGTATTTTGAATTTAGATCCGATAAGTAAATCTGGTTCGCACTGGGTTGCGTTCAGTAAACGAGGTGCGTATGTCTACTACTTCGATAGTTTTGGTAATTTACGTCCCCCTAAAGAGGTATTAGAATATTTAAGAAACTGTTACATTCGATATAATTTTCATTCTTATCAAACTTTTAATTCATCAATTTGTGGTCATCTGTGTTTACTATTTTTATACTGTATAAATAAAGCAAGACCTTAGTATTTGTGTTCAGTGTGCACGATGCCGTATGAAAGACGGATTACACTCGAGGGTAGAGGCTCGAAGATTGATGTAGTATTAGAAACTCCGATTTATTTGAATAGAGCTTCTTTCTATGAAATAGGTCTTGCCGCACTATTTACATCTAATAGTATTCGAAATGTCACTAGTAAAAATAATAAGTTTGCTATATATTTGAATGGTAAAAAAATTCTTTTGAGTGTAGCAGAAGGCATTTATGAATTCGAAGATCTTGTTGCAAAAATAGAAAGTTTGCTAACTATTAAAAATGTGAAACTATTTCTGCGGGAGTACACTCCAAAACTTAGTTTTTTTATCTCGACTATTAACAACAAACCTACTATGCATTCTCCGTTTGACATTGATTTCAATGTACCGAACAGTGTTGGCACTAGCTTAGGTTATCTGTTAAATGTATATGAGAAATATGCTAACCATGAATCACAGCTGAATGAAATAGGTAACGTAATCGTTAATAGCACAAATAACCAGATTGGTATTAAAATGAAGGGAGACAAAACAACTGTACTCACATTACCGGAAGGTAGTTACACTTTTTCGGAAATAGGAGCTCTAGTTCAAGAAGCAATAATTAACAACTTTCCTATTCTCGAAGAGGAGAATGACTCTCTAGATGGAGATAGTAAACTTATTACTATTACTTACGAAAAGACCTATCTTCGCTGTAAAATGTCATCCAACCTAGACGTAGACTTTGATGTTTCCGATTCAATTGCTGATTTGTTAGGATTTTCACATCGAAAATATGATGCTAATAAATTACATATTTCAGGAGAGATTATTAAAATTAATAACGTGAACTCGATTCGTGTATGTTGTAATCTCGTGTTATGTTCCGGTTCCTACCTCAACGGTAAACAAACACATTCGTTATACAATTTTAAACCTCTTGTTCCAGCAGGCTATCCTATCGTAGTTCAACCGTCAACTATAAGCTTCTTACCGGTAAACACTAGTGTTATTCAACATATATCCGTCGTACTCGAAGATCAGTTCGAAAACCCAATCGACTTACAAAATGAGGATGTAACAGTAGAGTTAATTATTCGTCCAGTAAAAATACAGTAATCATATATAACATAAAGCGTACACTTATGTACTATCATTCGAGTAAGGAACAGTTGATCAACAACATCATGGTAGTAATTTACAACAACCAGTCAAAAAACCGAGGATTAAAAGAGGAAGCAGCTAGAGTAGTAAAATATAGAGTAAAACTAAAAAAACAATCTCATCGTGTACGCGACAAGAAAAAATTATCCACAAACAATAAAGACTTTTTACAACCGCTAGGCTACCGACTACTATAAGTTCTATTTCTCCTACAGAAACTACTTTACTCTCTTTTCGTGTGCGTAATCAAGGTAACATTACTCTCTTTTTGTGTGAAATCACTTTACAATGCTACCGACTGCCCCCCTAGGATAAAGCATATAAATTCTAATTCTCTACCAAAAACTACTTTAGTCTCTTTTTGTGTACAATCACGCTAACATCAAGGAGAAATATGTTCAACGTAACGGACAATGTTATATTTGACAACAGAGTTGCTAGGCGGGAAGTAAGGAGCTATCATCCATATGCTGGCACGAAATATGAAAACAACGATGAAATTCGAGTTCCTGTACACAACCAAGAACATATATTTTTACCCTCTGAAGCTGATGTTCACATCGAAGGTGAAATAGTTAGATCAAGCGCAGATAATACACCATCAGCTACAGCCGTTCCCGATCAAAACTTTGCAGCAAATCTCTTCGATGAAATGCGTATTGAATTGAATGGGAAAGAGATTGAAAGAACACGACGTGTAGGCACGACTAGTGCTATAAAAACTTTCGCCTCTTATTCTAAAAATGAAATGTTAGCGCTGCAAAATGCTGGCTATTTTCCATCAATTTCTACACCACCAAACGAAGCTAATATTGCCCACGCAACTACAAAGCTGTTCCATGCAATTATCCCACTGAGTCTTCGTTGTGGATTATTTGAAGACTACAGGAAACCATTCATAAACTGTAAACTTGAATTTATCTTTATTCGTTCTAGAGATGACAAATGTGCACTGTTTTCAGCCAACGCGGAAGATACAGCTAAGGTCAAAGTACGAAAAATGTATATAAAGCTACCAACTCTAATACTGTCCGACGAGGAAGAAGTTAAACGCATAAAGTTAATCCAAAAAAATCCTTCTATTCCTGTAGCATTTCGATCGTGGAGTTATCACGAGTTACCTACTATTCCAAATTCAACAAAAATTAATTGGACTGTTATGACTACGTCACAAATAGAAAAACCGAGAGTTTTTATGCTTGCTTTCCAAACCGATCGTAAGAAAATTAATGTTTCTTCTTCTCTGTTCGATCACTGTAATATTCGATCCGTTGGCGTATTCTTAAATTCAAACTTTTATCCCTATGAAAAGGCTGTAGCTAATTTTAACAATGGCGACTACAGTGAATTGTATGATATGTTCATCAAATTTCGTAATGCGTACTATCAGCTTGATGATAATCGTTCCGAACCGAACATATCACGAAGTGAATTTCACTCGCATTGTCCTATTGTTGTTGTTAATTGCATGGAACAGGTTGAATCGATAAAATCTTCCTCTGTAGATGTTCGTGTTGAAATTGAAAGAAACGAACCTCTTCCAGCCAACACTACTCTGCATTGCATTATTATTCATGATCGCATAATAAATTATAAACCACTAACGAATGAAGTATTTTTCTTCCAATAATCTTGCGCGAGTTTTTCTTCCTTTTTTTTCTTTCTAATAGTGTATATAAACGAGAGAGTGAAGATTCTCTGCTTCAGTTCTTCGATATCAAGCACACCATGAGTGCAAAACCCAGAGGAGTGATAGTTGACATTCAGAGGTTACCTACTGGAGGTTACGAGATAGCCTGTTGTAATATAGATTCGTCTACAAATGTGTTATCTACTGCTCTATTAGGTATGAGTGTACCTAATTTAGATTTCACGCTTACGTCGTTTTTCAATCTTCTCAGTGAACAACAATACCAATATCTGGTTGTGTGCAACTGTGTTAATGAGTTACGTCTATTAGCACTGCAAGAGTATCCTCGTACATGCATAATTGACTTGAACACTATAGAAGGTGTACCTGATTTAAGAACAATGCGTAACGAGTGTTTCCCTGTTGACTGTCCGCGCCATTTACCACACGTTGCAAGACATTCAGGCAGCTGTGCTATGTTCAACGTTCACGCAGTTCATAGTTGGCTAAAATCGTCAGATGGTGTGATGAGAATAGTGTGTTCAGTGATAAACAAATTTAAGAAAGAAGGTGTGAGCAGATTCAATAAATTTGAGTGGACTTTCTTCCCTGAAAACATATTATCTATTTACGAACAACATCAGTTAAGTGCGCTCTGGCAGTATCTACCAGATCATCTGAAGGCGAACTTACACCAGGCTTGTCAGGATTCAGGAGCTAACAACAACGACATCGTTCGAGCTTGATATCAGCTACTAATACATCAATTATTAAGGTGAAAAAAAATAGATATAATACCATCCTTTTTTCCTTGCTTGTTTTTTCGGTTTTATTCTGCTTCTAACTAATTTATTTATTTTTTCTCCTCTGCAGGTGTCTCCTCATAGTGGCATCAACAACAACAACAACAACAACGACGTCTGAGATTGATATTAGTTACTATTTCATCAATTATTAAGGTAAAGAAAAAAAATTAGTTTCCTTTTTTTTCTTGCTTGCTTTTTCTGTTTTATGCTGCTATCAACTAATTTTTCTTTCTTTTATTTTCCCCTCTGCAGGACTCTCCTCTGGTGGCGGTGGAAGATTCAGTCTCTGCAGATCTCTCCTCGTGGTTGCAGTTACAAATTCAATCAGAAGTTTATATTTTGAAAAACCTCTGTAGTTTCCTATTCAATAAACTTGATTGTAAAAAAGAAATATGTTCTCTTTTTTTTCATTCTCCTACTCCTACTTTAGTTAAGAGTACAAGGAATAAAAGGAGAGGTTGCGCAGGATAGTTTGAAAGGAAATCAACTTTTTGATCATCTAGTGTAGAGTTTTTATTTTTTTGTTTTCGAAAAAGAAAAAGTTTAAATAAAGGTTTACAATGCACTTTAATATGTAAATGATAGAAAATTAACTTACAGTACAATACTAGTTAGTACAATAGTATACAATGTACTTAAACAGCGAGTGAAATTCTATAAGATTCTTTCTTTGAAAGAAACAGCGAGTGAAATGTTTATCTAGTTTGAAATTCTATAAGATTACATTTTTTTTCTTTAATTAATTACAGAATGAAACAAAAGTTTCTCTAAAATAAAAATGATTAAAGTAATCACAGGAGCTTCTCCTCTTATTACTTAATATTCACCTTCAGAGAAAATTACATTATTTTACATACAGAGGAGTAAACTGATGACAAAGTGGAGGAGGTGTTCACAAAAAAAGCAAACCTACTTTGCAAGATAGCTATACATTAGTTAAACTTCTTTTCTCTGCAAGACTGTAATGTCCAAATGGTAATGTATTAATTTTGTTATCTGTGATGTACCTTTTGTCATCATTAGCTGTGAGTGCTAGTTTGTATTGACGAACCGTGAACACAGAATGAGAATTAGAAGTAATGCACACTTGTAGTTTGGTCACTTGTTCACCTTCATAGAGACAACGTCTATACTGATCAATTGTAAAGTGATCGACAACATTTTTTTTGACACCCTTAGCTTTACATGTAGGTTTCTCTTTTTCACACAACTTAATAGCATACATCTTTGGTCTCAAACCTACAAATTCTTCAACAATACTTCCACCGTTTTCATCCTTCATCAAACCTATTTCACCTGAATTTTTTCTTTCAATTTGGAAAGGATTATTTACATCATAATTTCCTGTATCGAACAAAATTGAATTTTCCTTCATATACTCATATATATCAAATGAAAAATTGTATATCAAACTGTCAGTGTCAGTGTAGAGTAGTTGTGAGTTTGATTCTGTGTTTCTCAAAATAACGTTGTAGTGAAAATCGTTCATTTTCATTTTTGACAAATCTAAAATTGTAGCACCGAGGTAAACCGGTTGATTGTGATGAATTTGAAGTTTCTTCATTTCGATAACCATACACTGTTCGTCTACTATAATACGACGTTTGAAGTTTGCTCTTGAGATCAACGTACCTGCACCAGAACGACCCTTCCACTGTGTGACCCATCTGACGTCGCGCAGTTTCCTTACGTTCATTAATGAACGACCAAAAATTGCGTTATTCATTAATTTATAGAAACTTTTCTCGAACTCATTTTTTGCTAACTTTCGTTTCTCTGTGTTCAAATCAATGTAGCATTTTAACCATGCGCTCTGATTAAACTGAATCGCTCTGTAAATGTGAGCTACTTTCATACCTAATTCTACACACTGTTTTAATAGCCTATAATGAAGAACATACCGTTCCTTGTTGTAAAGAGTGCTCATTAGTTTCGTAGATTTTTCAGGACACAATGGATAATCGGCATGTTTATCATGAAGTTCTGGCGGGTAGATTAAATCAACTTCTACCATAAATCCAACATCTGCTTCATCTCCTACATTCATAATGTCTAAATTCTCAACGTTTTCGACCCATTGAAAGCCGCCCGTTGGAAGAAATTGTTGCATAGCGAATCCATACAAATTGTTCACGTCAAAGTACATTATGTATGATTCCGGTTTGGACCCATCGTATGTTAACATGTACTTGTTATTTGCTACTGCATGCCGCGTAACGCATTGCACATTACCACCGCGTATGGAGCGTTCGAAAAACTGCAGCATGTCGATATCCTGAAGTAATTCTAGCTGGACAGCTGTTATTTTCTTCATAGCACTCCATGCCATAGACGGTACCGTGTAGAAATGAGCGGCATCAATACCATATGTCTCTTTTCCACTCAATCTAAAGTTTTCAAATACATCGGCCAAGAGTAAAGTATCGATTTTCAAGTAAAGATCTGAATATTCACCCAACGATTTACAGTTAAACTTATTCCAAATAAGCTGAGCAAACGCGTAGTTTTCTTCCGAAACAGTTTCGCCCTTTAAAGAGCTAAAGAATGAACTCCTTGACGGTAAACTAGTGTCGTCTAACACCTCCATACTAGTAACATATTCGTATGGAAATATCCCTTTCCGAGAAGCGAGTTTAAAGTGTAAATCATCGGTGAAATACCGTCTCGTTACAAGCTTTGACTCGTCACTAAGTAATAGGGACATTTTGTCCAGCGAAAAAGGAATAAAGTTATAAGTGTCTATAAATCTTAGTTCAACACACTGTCTTTGGTTATAACGTATAAAGTTTGAAAATCCTTTGTATCGTTCCATGTTCACTGCTAATAGTTTAATGTTCGTTCTGAGATTTGTCACAACATCCCCTCCCTTCCTATGCAGTTCTCTAATTATGAAATGACCATCATAGGCTGTCAAATTATGGAATGCTACCGGCAAGATAGAAATTTTACGATAGTGTAAGTTACACAATTGATGTGCTGATCCCCTGTAAACACCCGTTAAATGACAATGATCGCGAACTTTAATTTCATTATCTGCAATTTCCTTCTCACATATGTGACATAATGTAGACGAAAGAAATTCATTTTCTTGCTCAACAGTTAATGCTAACATTGGTTTCGTATCAAAATAATAGGGTGCAAGCGTGTCCACCAAGTTATACATCTCATCTACGAACCATTTTACACAATCACTACCTCGATAGAGTTTGAAAGAGCACAAATCTCTGTCAAAACTACAGTGTAAATAATATGCTACGCTGTATGGCACATGTTCGTGAATTGGAGTTGAATGTGAGGTGTCATCACTTGGAAAACAAGTAGACACAGGTTTCAGTATGCATTCTGTGTCAGCATACACAATAAAAGGCACTGGCTCTTTAACCTTATACTCGGTAAAGTACACTAGCCGTTCGCTATCCGAAGGCATTATACTTTTGCCCACCGGAAATTGTATACAGTTATTAGTATGCAAAGCTAATTTTTCCTTATTAGAAAAGTAAGACAAACAGCGTCTGCAAATATAAATTCTATTATGGTTCTTCGTAAGAGATGTGCGCACAAGACGTGGAAGATTCTTAATCAAACAAAAGTGATACTTCTCACTGTCGCCAATCTGAAGCATTAGAAGATCTACGATCTTTTCACACGTTTTATGTGAAATGTACAAAGGTACAAGAGTAAACTCTTTTTTGGCATCATTCCGTCCTATGCACACCCAGTTGTTCTCGTCATACTGCGCTCCGAATACATTCACGGAGATTTCGTTTTGATCTTCAAATTTTCTCATGTATCTCATTTCCATCGGGATTGGTATGTCTTTTAAATTTAAAATTGCATTATAATGTGGATAAGAAGAAATGCGATCTACATGATGTTTAGCTGGAACTAAGCCAGCAACTACACTCCACGCAAAGCAAGCATCTCGTGTGTTCCGCAGATTAATAACTGCTTTCTTGTTTCGAATTGCTGTAGGCAACGTTAGACTAGTTGGCGACTTGCCCACGTGAAAACCTACATTTTTATTAATGTTTATCCGCAATTCGCGAATTCGTAGCAGAGACCATCCCGAATCACGAGCCTCGAACTCTGATATTTTTTTCAGAATCGGTATCGTTACATGTTCGTTGTACCATTCTCTTAAATTAGTACCTTCAGTAATTTCAGCGTTCCTTGAATGAAAATAATTGTTATCGATTTTATCGTGAAGCACATGTTGTGTGCAGAGAACGGTATTTACTTTTAATTCTTGTGTCTTGAGTGCTTCCTTCACGTATTTATTAAACCACACGTAAGATTTATCTAGGAACTCTTCGGGGAGTAAGAAATCATTGTTAACATTTACCACCGCTAGTGTGTACACTCTGCGCCGAAAAGCTTCCTCGATTTGTTTACACTGGAAAGCAGACAAATCTTCTATCTGAAAAGTTAGTCCATTAACAGCGCGAGCGTGAAAATAAATTTCTAACATCTGATTACGCATTTCCTCTAGCTCGTTAAGATTTTCAATCAGCTTGAACTGAGCTTCTTCTCGCTCGTCGCTAGGTTCGAACCGATATGAAATTAGTATTGATCCATTTACCTCCCTCATAAACGCGCGAATGCGTTCAAACGCTCTATCAAAATGAGTTTGCATTCTTCCCGCATCTTCATCTGTCTGTAAATTAATGTCTAGCTTTCTACGTTTGCTGCTCGAAGGATACTCCATGACTACAAAAAAAAATTACGATTTGGTGCTAAATTTTTCAGCAATCTCAAGACAAGTCCAGCAGTTGCTGTAGCAACGACTTATCAAGAATGTACAATCCGTCATTACACAGTATAACCATCGAGCTAGGTCACTACCTTCTGCATCGCGTGAACAGTGTACAGCTTCGCTAGGAAACTCCTCCTGAAGCTTCCCTAGCAATGTATTACGGTAATAGGAAATGTTATTTGAATTTTGTGACGAAAAGGAAAATTCAATTTTATAAATTTCTTCGAATGTATTATAGCCAAGAAATAGTAGAAAATGTTCATTACTTGAAAGTTCACTCAAAAGAAATCGCACTACAGCAGCTGTCACTTCCTGCTGGCTTTCGTAAGCTTTACTCAGGTTCGTCACATATACTGTATAATTAAAAAGAGAACCCCCTCTGTTCCATAGTTCAATACAATTAGCACTCACTTCTTGTTCTTGTTGTGCGCTCAGTTGTCCCGCTTCATCTTCAACAGGCTGTGAAGTAGCGACCACATCCTCCTCTCGATGTACTTGAAGACGACGACTCTGTATGCTTGGATATGCTTGATGTTCAGTTCCTGGTTTAATCTCAACTTTCTTCCACTTCATCATATTACCACCTCGGACCTGAAAAGAAACACCACATACTATTTTCAATTAACAAAACAATTATGCGAATACGGCGAAAAAAATTACATTAAGAACGAAAATACTCTCTGCATACTTACTTAGTTAAAATAGATGTCGTAACTGATGACATTCTACTGTAGGAAGCACACTTGATGGTAGCCCCTCTCCATGCCTCTGTACATCATTTTCAAGTTGTTTTTTAAAGAATTTATTTCTTCTATTTCTTCTGCTGTAAGTTTTGAGAATTGCGCCGGCAGGAAAACACTCACAGTCTCCTCATCTTCCCCTTCTATATCAACGATTATTTTCCTCCCAAATCTTGTTTCTACCGCTCTCAGCGCTTTAACCTTAAATGGATGGTTAAGTTGCAACTCACTTAACTTTCTATTATGAAATTGTGGTGCCTTGGCAATTTTGTTTAATTTCATTAACATATCCATTCTGTTGAAACTGTTATATCTTTTTAAAATTAACAAACTAAATAAACTTACACTTACTGAAGAGGAAAGAAAAGTAGTAGTAGTAGTAGAGAACTCTTCCAACTAGATGATAGTTTTCATGTTGCGCTCTGCTCCTTAAATACTCCCTGCCACCACCTTCACTCCTCACCAGTAGGCTGGACTTGTCACTAGTTCACCTTCACTCAAAATTACAACCTACAAAAAACATCCTGTTCGTGACAGAGATAACCTTCAACAAGTTAGAAAGCGGATCTTGCCTAGTAACAGCTGCACTGTAGCACTCCTTAGTGTTTCCCCCTCACCCCTCCAGTAAGAGAGGAGTGAGGGATCATTTTTTTTAACATAAACTAACATCCTGTTCAGCTTTCACCAGCAAGTGACCTATTAAAGCAAATCCAGTTGCCACATAGTTACTGTACCTTGGACACAAGAGTAACCTTTCAAGAAAATTAATTACCTCTTACATAAAGACCTCTGAGTGTGTTGTCCTCATTCTACATGTGGTTGACCCCCTTAGCCAGTGAAAGCTACTCCAGCAAAATCCAGTCACACCACCTTGCCCCCCCACACCTTTCAAGAATTAATTACCTCTCACATTAAGACCTTGCAGTATGTGTAGTTAACATTCCACACACGCCTTGGCAAGTGAGAGGCCCCTTCAGGGAGTGAAGCGCACGGGGCATGCGCAGTGGCTGCCGCTGGTCCAGAATTCTTCTCTCGAAAAGCTGGTCCAGCTTTCTTGCCTCGAAAAGCTGGTCCAGCTTTCTTGTTTCTACTCTACTAATATCTATTCACTTAATCTGTCTTCTTATCCTACCACCTGTCGATCTACATACTCTTTAATAAAATTTTCCTAACTCGTTCTCTTTTAAGTCAGGCCTCCATATTACGTGTACATAGCTCTAACGTCAACACTACGTAGCAAAAACGTTCCTACTTGAGTATTCTGTATGCCTAATCTGCTGTTGCACATTATCACTATTATTATTACTGACAATTTAATTACCTAAAATATGTTAATTGCTGACCATTAATAGGGTGTAGTCACATGCTGTGTTTTAGTTTCATTTCAGCAATTGGCAATGCATACCACAAACAGCCATAATCCCTCTGACCATAGCAATATTTTCCCTTGCCACACTTCCTCTTCCCCACCTATCCCATCAACCTGTCTATCTGCTAGTCCATTCACCCTAATCTCCCCCTCCTTGAAGTTACAACTCACATTGTCCAGTCAGCCCTAAATAGACATAAAAGCACACTTCACTTATGTCACCTTAGTGCCAAGAGTTTAGTTTCTCAACGCATATAGATGAACTAAATATGTCATAGAAAGAAAGAGATCCACCTAATCAATACTAATTTATTAAAATTTTCTTCATAACAACAGGACCTGTTTCGACTCTTCACACGTCATCCTCAGGTGTCATGTACATTCACATTATAATACATTTTTTTAATAGTTGTGCCTTGCCCATAAACATTTCATATTTGACTGACATTCGGTAATATGTTTCATAGTGAATAATACTGTTTTTTATGTCTAAGTTTAGAAAACTATTATATATTAAATAGTTACCACTTTTTGAACACATTAAAAGGATCACAACATATGATAAAACTTTGCTATGTACATATGACCTTGAATTATATCATTAACATTCAAGTTTTACGAGTAAAACAAGTTCCTAGAAAGACTTTGTCATATTGCGTTGCTTTAGTCTTAAGGTCTATATTACTTAATTTGACAAGGTATAAGCCTAATATAAAGTATACTATAAAAGCATATGCAGCTACATTTAAGCACATTTTATTGACCTTAAGACTAAAAACACAGCAGGCACAATTTACCAGTCGGTGTTGCGCAGAGATGTCGATGTGGACCTGTCTTCAGAACATACTAATGCACATGTCCTATGAATATAGACTTCCTATCTCTAGTTTTTCAAGGTGTTCTGGATTTTATGGACATGAGTGTATTTCAATCATTCACAAAATTTACCAACATCAATAAGTACATCAGAAGCGATAAGAATCTGCAACAGCAGAAAGTAATAGAAATTATTATTTCAAGAATGAAGTCCCTCTGGAAATGAAATTAATATTTAAAAAATTACTTAAAATTTTATGATTGAAGTTGACTTATTCCTGGCTGGCAACGTCTCATGATTGGTCCCTTTACCACCCTTTAGGGTTTGGTGTGATCTTCCCTTTAAGTTAGACATTCTGGAAGAAATATCCCTTGCAAGGTGCACCATGATGAAAGTAAAGATTCCTCTTGCAAGCAGCATGATGATTCCCCTTGTTCCTTGTCTTGCAGGCTTCTCGTAACAGTAGGCTTCCTCTCTCTCTCTCTTTTACACAAACACACACAAACACACACACACACACACACACACACTCTCTCTTTCTCTCTCTCACACACACACACTCACACAAACACACACACACACACACTCTCACTCTCTCTCTCTCTCTCTCTCTCTCTGTAACTGAAGCGGCACATTGATGTGTGTTCCAACCATGCCTATTTAAATGTCAGTCGATACTTAACTTGCGGGTTCAGATGATTTATGCATACCACACGTGTTCTGGAATTAATATAGTCGTGGTTATGTCTTGTAGAAGACGAAATAAAGTGTTCCCTTTATGAGACATCACGACTAATAAACGTCTCTTGGCGAAGAATATCTTGTAGAATTGTAGTGGGAAAGCGATGTGAAGTTGTGCTCTAAAGTAGAGCAGTATGAAATCAGTAGTGTAGGAGCTGAGTAAGTTGAGCGTCGATTACACACTGTTTTTATCAGTTCTCGGCCTAGAAAGTGAGATTAGTTGGAAACCAATCATAATTTTTTTCACGTCGTCTTAAAGTATCATGGTTCAAAACTGTTCTTGTGAAGAGTTCTGAAAACTTGCCGGGTGGAGTTAGCCTTGAAAATGTTAACTGTTCATATCTGTTGCATGCTAACCTCCTGACCAATAAGAAAAAAGGAGTGGATCGCCACACGGCCATGCAGCAATGAGCCTAAAGGCGAATTTCTCCAGTGTTATCAGATCCTGGCCTTCACCACAGCTGTTGTAAATGACCCACTGACCGAATTAAATTAGGCTTTTGCGGCAATCTCAATTTTAACTCCAGTTATGCCATCTTCGGTTACAATATGTTGTAGGTGAAAGATTTCTTTCCACAGTATAAACTGCTGTATAAATGATGCAGAGGTATTAAAAGTGTATTATTTCGATATATTGATGCGGAATTAGTAAAATTGGTTTGTAGAAATCCTGTTTTGGTGTGAAAACTGCATTTTCAGTATAAAGTGTTGTGTAGAACTTTAAGGTGAAACTATCTGTAGACTTGTACAGTGCTTATGTAGTGTCATTCTACATTGTTAACAGTTAACTTCTCTGAGATGCCCAGCTATCTTTTAGCTGTTAATGTTAATACTATAATTTGTTTTACAGTAAAATAATGATAATCATTACATTTACTATTTCTTAATTGATATTTCACCCATGTGTCATTGAAATGTGTTTGATCCAACCCTGTCTCCTCACTTTTGGAGATAAATTGACCTGTGAGTATTTCTCTATGCCCAGATACCTTTGATGTATGATTCCCGTTTACAGCATATACCCTGAAATTGATTAGTATTTTCGTACACTTCTCTTCCAAATATTCCATGCAATAATTCTGGACGTCGGTTTATCTTCACATATATGTGTACTTTGTTTCTTAATATGGATAGATCTGTGTTGATGTAGGACAGTCAAAGTTCATAGAACTATTGTGATAAACCTTTTTCTTGATTGTTGTCTCTTTTTCTTTCTCCCTCAGTGAGAGACGTTGCTTGTTGTATCATGTGGTACCAAATGTTCACATTGTCAAGAAATGTTAGTTGAAGTGAATTGTTTTACTCTAACTGAAGTGCTGTTAGGTTCAACTTGCATTAGCTTGATCACCTCAAGAATCATGTCTTTGGCTGTTCTTCTGAGTAAGGTTCTTTCATGGGGTTACTTCGGAATGTGTTGCAAGAATATAAGCATAAATTTGGAAGCATTGTCTAACGTAATTACAATGCCGATAAGCTTGATAAGTCTCTTAAAGGGATTCTTGGTGAAGAGCATACAGAGAAGCTGCGAAGAAGTAAGGGCCACCTCGATCCTAGATCCGAAGAGCATACGTAGGCAGCTCATCTTGATTTCAAGGGAGGAAGGCATGCTCTGCATAGAATTTTGGGAATCTACTTTACTACTTTTGGACATGTATATGAAAACTTATGTCCAAATGTGCATGTACATCTGGGGAACTGTGAAAACTGAATTTCTAAAATAAAAACTTACTTTTTAACGTATTGTTTGAAATTACATATTAATATACTCTCACAGTAAGTATTGGAAGAGAAGGAATTCAAGCAATTGCTTCCTTGTTGTACTGAATAACTGGCCATGTAGCTCTTGGCCTGCATTTATGAGATGCTGGGCTCGAACCCACTGTCGACAGCCCTGAAGTGCATGTTTCACATTTTCACAGCAAACAAATGGTGCGAATGTACCTTAATTAAGGCCATAATTGCTTCCTTCTCATTCCTAGCCATTTTTAGCTCATCATCGCCATATGACCTATCTGTGTCGGTGTGAAAGAGAAATGGTAGAAACCATCACATAAACAATATGCCGTAGGTTATGTTCAATTAACTTTCATTAATATGGCTTAAATTTATGATTATAACTGGCCACTGTTCTTTGACTGATAATTACATTCAAACTATTCACGTTTTTGTCTCTTTGATGAATCAAGGAAACTAAATTTTATGTACATAGTCAATGAATATTTACATTCGCATAAGTTCCATAAATTTATACTTTAGGAATATTTGTTGCTTCAGTTAAACTATTGTAGTTAGGATACATCTAAATTGGCTTAGAATTATTGTAGAATAATTATTTTATTAGTAAATATCATTCTTGCTTTATTATTACTTAATCTTTTCATTCTATTGTTCCTGTTAACCTGTTGCAATTTGGATAATGTAAGTCCGGTTTAGAATTGAAGTGTAGCTATGTAATTAGATTTTAAGTTGCTCGCTTTGGAAAGGCCAGAAATCTCATGACATCAAAGATGTCTGTGAACTTATCTGCCAGGTTACATCCAGCAGGAATGGTGTTGATTTCATTGTGTGCGCAAGCGTGCAATATTGATTTGCTGAGGTTCAGTGCTATTCCGACAGCCTTATGTGAATTACATTCGACGTTGCATCCTCTCGAACTTGTGTTTTCTATGTCACAGTCTGGCTGTGATGACCTGGATAAGGAAGAGCATTGGAAGGAACTACGAGATCATGTTGCAGCGTATCCTGAAGATGAGTTTCCACTTCACTGTGATGACCTTAATGCGCATGATGGTCACTAAGAATTTTTATAGCTGCCATGGTGGTAATACTTTCGGTACCTGATATGATGATGGAGCTCATATTTGAGGTTTCACTTGTGGTGACTGCAGCAAGCAAATTGACCTTATCGTTGTTCAGCACCGTGATCTACGACGAAGAAAGGATGTGAATGTCATATCATCTGACTGTATTCCACCTCTGCTTAAGGTAGGCATAGCGGATTTAAGGACCTCTATGCCCATGAGAACATCAAGTGGTGGAAGCTTAAAGACTAGGAGGAGACCCTAGCAACAACATAAATTTTCCTCTTGTTGATCTTAATGCATTTGACAACATGTAGACACATTCTACAGATCTTTCACTGCAACCATCACAGTAAACTTGGGTACGATATAACCTAGTTCCTCTTGTATTGAATATCTAATGTTCCTATGGATGATTGCAGTCCAAGAAGAGTTGTAGGATAAGACGAAGGCATACTGTATATAAATCTCAATCGAGACGCACTCACTGTAATGACCTGTGTACAAGGTGTATCAGAACTATACTGACAGAGAAATCAGGGATGCTCTTCGTGGAATGTTGAGAATGATGGTGCAGTCAGATTCTCAGGGAAATGTTTCCTTTTGAGGAAATTAAAGTGACCTTGTTACTTCCGGTCATGCAGTTCAGATTGAGATTTCTTAGTCACAGGTTCCTCAAAGACAATTCTTTCCCTGTATATAAATTGGCTTTCACAAAAGACTCCACAGAACACAGGGAAAGAATTGTCTTTGAGGAACCTGTGGCTAAGAAATCTGTTGTTCAATTGAGATATTGATTAGAGTATGTATGAAACAGCTATACCAGATGAATGAATACTTAGCGTAGTAGCACTCTCAGTATAGAGAAAATGTGCTAAACTTAAAGCTAGTAATTACACAACAGTCGTCTTGATTTGTGTTGCATGCAAGCTCTTGGAATGCATTCTTTCTGATTATGTTATACACATTTAAGAAATTACCAACTGGCTCGATAGAAGGTAGTTCAGGTTTAGGAAATATTATTCCACTGAAGCTCATCTTGTGGATTCCAACAGGATATATCAGATATATTAGATTCAGGAAGTCAAATGTATCACGATTGATATATCTAAGGATTTTCTTAGGGTAGATCTCGGGAAACTACTGACAAAAAATTAGTGCGTTTGGGATAGATAAAACAATGGCTAAATGGGTGACTATAAAGATATGGCCAAATTATTAAACATTAAAAATTTGAGAATTGAACACATGAGATGTTACCAATTTTTAACTTCATGACATTAGTACTTGGTATGCATCCCCTTAGCTTTCATGAGTGACTTGATTAGACTGGGCATACCCTCAAACAGTATTTTACACTGACTCTTTAAATCGTCATCATGACACCACATCTGGCCGAGCTTCTCAATCAAGCCAATTTTTGTCGTTATTTTTCCTTGGACTTTTCTTTGCTATCGGCTAAGGATAATCTATGGGGTTCTTGTCTGGACTGTTTCTAGGCTTTGTGGCAAGGAGGCCCATCTTGCATAAAAATAAATTCACTTCGGCCAAACTACTTTTGCACCTGAGCTACCAAACGGGTTCTTAATACTATACTGTTCACGTCTGATAGTTCCTTCTACAATATATATATATAATCGTCCACGGCCATACCAAGAAAACACACTCCAGACCATCACGGAAGTTGGATGCCTCACTCAATCTGGATGGAATGCTTCTCCTTATCTTCTGATATATTGACTTGTCTCTTCTTCGACAGGAAATACCAATTCGTCACTAAAGCAAACCTGAAATAAATAAAACAAATAAGCCTAGCATTAAATGCAATAAGCTGTAAGGTTTAAAAGAAGAATTTTATACATTTACTGTGCTGT
Organism: Anabrus simplex; assembly: GCF_040414725.1. Taxonomy (NCBI): domain Eukaryota; kingdom Metazoa; phylum Arthropoda; class Insecta; order Orthoptera; family Tettigoniidae; genus Anabrus; species Anabrus simplex. The sequence goes on from NC_090279.1 coordinate 40,381,853, forward strand.
ACTGTTACATCACTTAGATTGGGTTATAATGGAATAATGAATGATAATTTAGGAATTACAGTAATTGTCATGGACTTGCCTGTTTCCATTCATCAGATGACCAATTCTGGAGAGTCTTGGCACACTGGAACCTCTTTGCAGCCATAGCAGGGGTAAACTTCGCTTTGCCTTCAGGTCATCTTGCTTTCATTCCAGCATTAAACAGCTCTCGCCTCAGAGTCCTGGCTAATACAAATGACCCATACTCTTCTAATTTCTTACGTAAATCCAAACTAGTAACCTTGCGGTTTTTTACTGACAAATTAATCAGTTTTGTTTCCTCCTTGGGTTGGTTTCTTCTTTTGCCTACAGTTTCCAACATGTTGTTGACATTTTGTCTTGGGCCGATGACCTTCGATGTTAGGCCCCTTAAAACAACAATCATCATCATCATCACATTTTGTCTTCCCGTTATCTTCACATTTTAAATTTTACTTACAGATTGCTGTGGTATTTGCAATCTAGAATCTATTTCTTGTTGTGAATGACGTTTCTCAAGAAGTAGCTCTCTGACAGTGCCTTTCTTGGCGAGAGGTCTCTTCGTCTTCCCATAACCTCAAAATTTGACAGTTCTCTAGAACCACTCTTAAGAAATACAACTGAACTCCTGAATAGTATCAATAATACATGTAATTTACAGAATGCACAGTCTTAACAATAGGTCACATTATTTACTTCCAAACAGCAACAATATGCAGTTAATAAAGATAAACAACAGAACATGCTCACTAACAAAAATGACACAAAACCATGTGAATAATGAAATTACATTGTGGTTCTCACTGCAGCCACTATATGAAAAAATACAATAGTGTGGATCAGGATATCCCAAGTGGAAACTTTGTCTCCAAACAAGTTCAAGGATTAGGCTATAAAGGTCGGTAGTTTACATAAAGGTAGAAATATATCTTTTACCATTAAAATTTGGCCACTTCTAGTGTATTTCTACAAAATAGAACTCAGAGCATAAGAGTAGGTGAAGCTTTATTTGATCCTGTAACAATTATGGGATTGGGTCCCACAGGATATTATTATGAGACCTTTATTCTCTGATATATATAAACAATATGAATAATGAACTGAAATAAGTGATGAGGCTCTTTGTAATAAATAAGCTTCAGGATTATGAGTAACTGAAAAAGACCTTGACAATATTGTAAGATGGATATCGGGCAATGCTAGATTTGTAAACGTGGTGAAAAGTCAGTTTCTTTGTTTCACAAATAGGAAAAGTCCTCTCCGGTTTTATTATTGTATTGATGGGTGAAATTTCTTCATGGGGATCTCTGTAAGTACCTAGCTATTCATAATAAGGATATAGCTTCATTATTGTAATCATTTAAACATATTGAAAATAAAATTTACACATCTCTTAATATGATTATTAGTTTTTTTAGGGGTTGTAAAGGAGAGGGCATATAAATCACCAGCAAAGCCACAATGAGAGTGTGAGACCATCACCAGTATTACTTGAGTAGAGAACAGGAAATGATCCACAGAAATAGCTCCATTTCTTGCGGGTGATTTCTAACAAAAGAGTTGTGTTACAGAGATGTTGCCAAGTTTCAGCTGGGGAGACTTGGAGAAAGGAGACAAGTTGTTTGATTAAGCAGTATATTCTGAGATGTCATTGGAGAGATGTCTTGGAATGACATTAGTTGATGAATACATTCAAATCATGTTCTTTAAGTCTAGGAAAGGTCGCAACTTGAAGATAAGTGTGAATTCAAGGGGACAAATTTTGGCAAATGTTCACTTATAGGAAGATGATTTAGTGATTGAAATAATTTGTTTCATATATTTCCACAATCTTTTTCTATTTAAACAACCAACAGCCCTAATTGCTGTGGTTTGATTGATTCATTGATTGATTCATTCATTTATTGGGACATTAACTGATTTATGCTTTTGGTCTTAATGTGATGTACAGAGGGGTATGATGGATATTTCTATGCTTATGATATAAGCATTGTCCACTTGTTGGGAAAGTGGTGGGAGCACTGTGGGATTATGTGATATTACAGTGAAGTGTTTTTGGAAAGAAAGTATATAGGAACATGGAAATGTACAAAGAGGTGACAAGTCAAGTGATATGTAGGAAGATGGGAACAGGGCAATATGAATATAAGAGGATGAAGAAAATGGCTAGTCATTGTGGAATTATAGATCAACAGAAAGAGAAACAGAAGCAAGGAATGGTATTGGGCAATGATTTGGAGATACTGCTTACTATTATTTATTTTCCTAAAATTGTACATGTTTACATACACGTATGTGTACATGTACTCTGCTGAATATTCACAAATATGTACGTGATTTTAAATTTACAAATTTGCAATTGTCCTCCCTTTCTATGCTACTCTGTCTACTGCTGTCCAACAGTGTGTTCCTTTTCATGTTCTTATATCTCATCAATTGTTTGAAAAGCATTGGCAAAAGGGACTCAGGTTAAAACACAGCAGGTCATTGTGCATGTTAGGTTCCAAAAAGGGTAAAAAAATAAAATAAATAAGTAAATGCAATGTAAATTTTAACCTAATAGAATTTGTATAGTATTATTTGAAGTAGTTGCACAAGTGGTATGTGTGTTGACTATGATTGTGAAACAGAAAATATTATGAGTAAGAGTTTGTAAATTCTATACATTTATTAAGGATGAGCTGTGTGCTTAACCCTCCATTTCTACTATTGGGTCTGAGAGACCCATGGCGTTATTCAGTCTTGTTTTTGAACATGTTCGCAACAGTGGACAATGTTCATCTGTCTTCTAGCTTCTTATGTTATTGTTGTTAATAGTTTGGTGGTGCGCGCCAGTCGGATGTTACCCTCCAGCTTTGTTTTAATTGTTTAGGGCTCCACAGACCCAACGGTAGCAAGCAGGTAAGTAAAGCACGGGTTCGCTAGGCCCAGGGTAGTAATATTGTATGCAGTTTCACTTCGTGCTTGTGTGTTTCTTCAGCACAGTATGCATGCATTTTACAGGAAACATGGATGAAACGGAAAGTTTACGTATTCTTGAGATGCTGGATGGGCTGAATGATCTGAGGGTACCGACCTTATGGAATCAGATGAAGATTCTGACGCTGATCCCGATTTTCAGATATGCAGTGAACATGAGACAGAGAGTGAGGAAAGTGGCAGTGAAGATAACGCAGCAGAAAGTAGTGGTACTTTATTTCTTGGAAAAGACAGAGTGACAAAGTGGAAGAAAGAGATACCCAATCCTTGCGTTAAAACCAGATCACATAATATTATATCACATATTCCTGGCGTGAAAGGATTTGCTAAAACAGTGGATTCCCCTTATGATATCTTACACCTTTTTATTACGGATGACATGTTGACTGAAATTACCAGGTGTACCAATATTTACATCAAGTGCACTATTCGGAGATATTCGTCTGCTCAGTCTTTCGTCCGAGAGACGGACATTGATGAAATTAGAGCTTTATTGGGACTATTATATTTAGGTGAGGTTTTCAAGGCAGGGCGAGTGAATGCGGAAGAATTTTGGGACAATGATGGTACAGGCTTAGAAATATTTCAGGTAACATTGACATTACAGAGATTCCGCATTCTCCTGCAATCGCTGCGGTTCGATGAAAGGGGAACAAGAGAAGAAAGAAAGAAAGAAGCTCGATAAACTAGCCCCAATACACCATAATTTTGAGCTATTTAACTCCAACTGTAAATCCCATTAATGTTTGGGAGGGTATGTAACCGTGGACGAAATGCTTGTTGCATTCAGAGGCCGATGCTCCTTCCGGATGTTCATGCCCTCAAAACCAGCCAAATATGGCATTAAGGTCTTCAATTTAACGGATGCGTGGGCAGAGTATAGCTGCAATTTAGAAGTGTACGTGGGTGAACAACCAGACGGACCATTTCGTATCAGCAATAAAGCAGATGACTTAGTAATACGACTAACCAGTCCTATACATGGAACTTCAAGGAACGTTACGATGGACAACTGGTTTACGAGCTACAAATTAGGAAACACATTGTTGACCAGCTACAAACTGACAACTTTGGGAACTGTAAGAAAGAACAAGAAAGAAATCCCACTCGAATTCAGCAACCCTAGAGGGTGGCAATGCTTTAGTAGTACTTTTGGATTCCAAAAAGACTACACAATTGTCAGCTATGTGCCGAAGAAGAACAAGTGTGTGATTTTAATGAGTACCATGCACCACGATGCCAAAATTGACGAGAGCACAGGCGACACTAAGAAGCCTGAGATGATTACCCTCTACAATGCTACAAAAGGTGGAGTGGACGTAGTCGACCAAATGAGTGCTTTATATGACGTAGCGAGGACAACAAATCGTTGGCCACTTGATCTGTTCTTCTGCATATTGAACATTGCCGCCATCAACATCCTGATAATATATAAATCTAACGGTCAGAAAGACATAAACAGAAGAAGCTTTCTGAAGTTTCTTGGAAAAGAACTTCTGAGAAACCTTTTGCAGAAGAGAGGTGACAACAAACATATTGCTTCAACAAATGGAAAACGAGCCAGATCACTGATGGGCGAAGAAGAACGCGAAAAGGAGAAAGTGGTACGCAATGATCATCCAAAGAAAGGAAGATGCTACTTGTGTACCGACAGTTAGTCTCAGTTTTCATGCGTTAAATGCAAGAAGTTCATGTGTCTCAGGAAACATGCAAAGTTCATTTGTAGAGAGTGCCTACAGTAACAATTGTGACAGGTTTTCATTCTTTAGATTCTTCTGGGTGACATTTATAATGTTTTCTGATGTCCTTAAAACTGATGAGTGTGAGAGACTGAATTGCATACGCAGTATGCCACTAAATTTGTAAACAAGTATACGGAAAATTTAGTAGTGTAAATTAGCAATTTTATTCTGTAAATGATAAATATAGTAATCATAAACCGAAACAGAATATGTCTTAACGCTATATAAATATGTTAATTTAATATCCTGAATCGTAGTTTCTTGTTTTTCCCATATAAAATGGGTAGTATGCCAACTGGGCCTGTCAGACCCAGAGTAGCAATAGAGTTACATTTTCATACAGTAGCAACGCAGGGTTAATAGAAAAAAATAGCAAAAATTGTATAATACTGTTTTTAGGAAATTGTCTTCTTCTCTGTTCTTTTAAAATTTAGTGCTTGATAATAATGTATTTTTGTGTACCATTTGCCACCAAGATAGACACCTCTCTTGCATTTAATGGGATTTTCATTTGATTGTTCCCTTCCATTATATATTTTTTAAATGGGAGATAAATTAATTATACTCTTCTTGTGCCACTATGAAATTTATTTTCTCAGCTGTTTCTATTTTAGGCCTATATATTTTTATTTCCTTAATTCTTTATTCTACTTTTCTTATTTCTTACTGACAGCCTTCCGAAGATACTAAGGAGGAAATATTCATAGAGGAACAAACTGATGATCAGCTGTTGCCATACATCAAAGAAGAAACAAAGTACGTATACTACAAGTCCTATACAATATGGAATATGTTGTACCTATTCACTGTTGTGTTCAGTAGTTGTTGGTTTATCTCCAAAAGTGGCCTTTTTCATCAGTTCAATCCTGTCTCTACAAGGTTACATTTAAACACTAATATGTGAAAATTCTATTGGTTAAGATTATCTAAAATATTCAGGAACTTTAAGATCATTTTTAATGTTCCATCATGTACTCGTAGTTTTATTCAAAATATATCTTCAAAAAGAATCTCTGGTAAAGCTAGATATTTTTGAAGTGTATTTGTTTACAATACCTTTAAGCAACCATGAAAAAGTGTTCTTTCATTCACTTTCTCTGCATCATTTGTTCATCACATTCGTATCATCTGAAATGCTATATGAAACTATTGCTTCCAGATATTCTGAGTAATATTTTTATTCATTCATGCCAACAGTGACACACAGAAAAAGCGATATTTGTAGATTAAAAATTAAATCTACAGATTCGAAATTGTTAAGTTTTATATACATTGTAAACAGTAAATATTTAAAACTAACATAATCAGTTTCATTAATCAATATAATGATGGCTGAGTTCAATAATGTGATGACTCGAAGAATGTCATTTTGAAATTATTTGGTTAGATTCCTTTTTTCTGATCATTTCTGTTCGCTTATGTGTTAAGTCAGATTCCTCCATTTGTGGACGCCAAAGCAGATAATGTGTTGTAGAAATGAAACTTTGAGGTCAGTTATGCTACATCTTCGGTGTCATAGTTTTCAAAAAAAACTTGTGCATTGTTGTAAGCATAAAAAAATTGTGCTATTGAATTTATGTTCATTCCAGTGATGTGGTCACACTTTCTATTTCATTTTAGTGTTCATTGTCAGTCAGGTGCTTCTAGTGTGTTGATTGCAAACATACTTACACAATTAGTGTTAACTAATAAAATGGACAGGTACAAGTGGAGTTTTAAATTTGTGCAGGTTGCCTAAAGAAATTCAGAATTCTTCAAGTAAGTGAATTTATTATCTCATAAAAGTAGATAAATAGGCGGTACATTATTGCTTCACGTCCGTAGGTTTACCCTCGAAGTGCCCTACACGTGACCCCCGGGTGGTGCTAAGAAAGCAATAACTGTGGCTGCTGGACCTATCTTTTTAAAGATCCTCCAGCAATGGCAGAAGTATTTCATGGAAATGGCTCTTCTCAGAGCTACCAGACGAGAAACATCGGACCTTTCATCCATGTTTTTTGGGCTTAACGTGGAAAGCATCAGCAGAGCAAAATGTGACTACCTATCCAAAGTTATCCTGAATAATGATATAGATGTTGTGGGTATACATGAAATCCATACAGCCAATGAAGAAGAGTTTCGGAAAAGGGGCCGCATTAAAGGTTACACAGCTCTTGGTGCAACATATCACAGTGCACATGGTATAGCTACTTATGTTCGTAATAATATCCAAGATGCCTCACTGCTCTTTGAAAACGAAGACGAAGACATCCATTGTGTTGCTGTGCGTGTGGCACATGGAAGTACTCGGATGACAATGAATGTGGAAAGAAACTCGTAGAATAGACAGAAATGAACAATCTCAATCTGATTTTTGCCCCAAAAGATCTTGGTACTTTCCAGTCAGCTGCATGGAATAGGGATTTCAATCCTGACTTGTGATTTGTTAGCTGCAATGATGCAGGACAGCCCTTACATACCAGTCATAAAGTGTTAAGACATTTTCCCCACCGTCAACATGGCCCCATTGTAGTGGACATTGGCATCAAAATTCCTGTTGTATGGTCAATACCACATGCTCGGAGGAACTTCAGAAAAGCAAATTCGTCAACATTCACCACTGAACTGGATAAATGTGTTCAATGGATTGCTCCCAAGCACAATTACAAGCGTTTCGTAGATGCAGTTATGATGGCGGCTAAGAAGAGTATGCCATAGGAAAAAATATATCCCTGGTTGGAATGTAGAGACTGACGCACTCTATAACGAATATCGGCATACTGGTGATGAAGACATAGCTGATGAACTTCTTTCCAGCATGGATACTACCCGGAGAGAACGGTGGATTGAGACAGTGGAAAATATCGACCTAACTCATTCCAGTAGAAGATCTTGGGGGCACCGCAGAAAACTTGGAGGAAGGACACCTTTGGTGAATCATCAGCCTGGAGTTACTCCGGATGAAGTAGCATCTCACATCGTCACAACTTCCCAAACTCCATCAGATAAGAAACATACCAAATACATACGGCGCCAGCTCCAAACTCTGGAACCAAGAACACCACGCTCATCAAGGTATTCACAACCGCTTACGGTGCAAGGCATCAATGCTGCTCCCAAAGACATTAAACCAAGTACAGCTCCAGATTTTGACGACATTCATCCAGAATTTCGCATTCATTTAGGGAAGAATGCAAGAAGTTGGCTGTTAAGGTTTTTTACCGACCTTCTACAGAACAGACAACTCCCGGCAGAATTCAAACGAACGAAAGTGATTTCCATCTTGAAACCAGGTAAGCCTGCCAATGACCCAAGCAGTTATAGACCAGTTGCCCTTCTTTTTGAGAGGCTATTCCACAACAGAATCAGTGCAACTATTTTTCAGCGTATTACAGTTGATCAAGCTGGATTCAGGCCAAATCGCAGCTGCTGCGATCAAATGCTGTCACTGACATTCCACATGGAAGCAGGTTTCCAGAAACAACTCAAGACCTCAGCTGTATTCATTGATCTTACAGCAGCATTTGACGCAGTCTGGGGGGAAGGATTAATTTACAAGCTTCTCCGAATTGCATCCCGTATTACAATCGTGCAGGTTATAAGCAATATGCTCAATGACAGAAGATTTCGAGTGTGTATGGGAAATGGTATGAGTAGAGAAAGGAAGCTCAAAAATGGATTACCTCAAGGATCGGTACTGTCTCCCCTACTGTTCAATTTGTATATCTCCGATCTCCCAGAAACATCATCGCAAACATTTTGTTATGCTGATATCATAACACTAGCCACTCAAAATCGATACCTTAGTGTGACAGAAGAAGTGCTACAAAGAGACCTGATTTCACTTGAAACGTACTTCAAGAAATGGCAACTGTGTCCTAACTCTAACAAAACAGAAGTGTCATGTTTTCACCTGAATAATCGCCAAGCTGGCATTAAACTTCACATACGTTTTTGTCACCAAGAACTTCGGCATAGCAGCTATCCCAAATATTTGTGGATTACACTCGATCGCACACTCTTACAAACAACATCTTATGAATCTGTCAAAAAAGCTCAAAACACGTAATATTATCCTTCAGAAATTGTATGGCTCAAGTTGGGGTTCATCAGCAAAGACTTTATGATCTGCTTTGGGACTGGTATTCTCGTGTGGTGAGTACTGTGCACCAGTTTGGCTGGATAGCCCATATATAAGACTAATTGGTACTCAACTGAATGTTAGCTTGCGGTTAATATCTGGTACTATCCAGTCCACATCCCTTTATTGGCTCCCAATTCTGTCAGGTATAATGCCACCTGTTTTAAAAAGATAAAATGCTCCCATCCGAGAGTTCAGGAAGATAGAAATGAAGCCTCAACTGCCTGTTTTGGATGATATTCCTGTTCTCAAGGTAACGAGGTTGGAGTCACGGCATCCATCTTTGAATGATGCTGTCGCATTGGCTGATGGGAATTCTCACCCTTTAGAGGAATGGAGAAGTCGCTGGAAAGTTGCCACAGACAGTTCCTTACACAACATCTTCCTGGTGAACATCATCTACCGCGTAAGATTTGGACCATTCTGAATTGGGTGAGAACAAATCATGGACGACGCAGGGATGCCTTTTATAAGTGGAAATATATCTCATCAACAGAGTGCGACTGTGGTGCATCTCGACAGATGATCCCCATATTGTAAGTGAATGTGCACGACGTTCCTACACAGGTAGCCCGAGTGACTTTTTGGAACCAACAGAGGATCATTCAACTGGACATTCTGCTATAAAACATGTTTCTTGTCTGTGTACATTTGCAAATACTATATATTTGTATATATGTATCTAACTTGTTGGCCTATGCTAATAATAATAATAATAATAATAATAATAATAATAATAATAATAATAATAATAATAATAATAATAATAATAATAATAATAATAATAATAATAATAATAATAATAGGTAAATAACGTAGTGATATAATATTCTTTCAAAATTGTAATTATTGTCACTGACCTTACGAAGTACCTCAAGTGTATGTCCTGTTTTAAAACATTTAATGCAGTAGTGTTTTTGAACTGTAATTGTGACATTGCTAATTAATTGTTTGCTGTCACACCTTTGTTGGTTACTGTGTGAAATCATCTTTGATAATCCATGGGAAATGATTGTATAGTCTCGGATTGGTGCTCTTAACCAAGCCCTTGTATCAGCAGGTCATGCGATGGCTAGTCATAGCCTAAGGTTTGACTTCAAACCAGATTTGTGATGGAAACTATGAATTCTGAATGGTTTATTAGATTTTGTGAGTGGTTAGAGTCTTCTCGTCTCTTATGTGATGCACTGACTTGTTCCTACTGTACTTTCTCAACTAGTGGCAAGAAATATGCATGTCGGTCCTCAGAACTACCAAGTACCAGCTCACACTCTCTGTTTCTTTGTAACTCATGTGTAACAGGACACAATAGGCTACGTTAGAGAACAATCTTGTATTATGACCACCAGTAAAAATGTTGCTTATGAATCCTTTTCACACACAAAATCATATTTCTATTTTTGATGGAGTCTAAATTACCTTTTTACTTTCTAAACATATTTTGTGCAGAGACCAGCAAAGCGACATGCATTTTATGTGTCTTCTTTTTTCTTGGCATATATGTCAGAGGACAGTCCATTGTTTACGTAGCTTAGTCCATTTTACATCATAGATTTTTGATGCTTCTGAAGGATTCAGTCGACCGGATCTTATCTGCTACTTCCCACTTTGTTTTATATCTCACCTCAGGCGCTATTGTTTCCTCACTCTCATTTCAGCAGTCTACAAATATCATGCCGCAACTTAAATTACTTCCTTTAAAATGTCTAAACTATTTGCCATGCCAGTTTGGTATTGAATTACATAAGAAAAGATTTTAAGATTCATAAAATTTCCTAATTGCTGACTTGTGGAAATACACGTATTTCTGAGATTACCAATTAGTGATGAGGCTTACTTCCGTTTGTGTAGAGACACATGGTCCTGAACTAACCACTTAGTTATGTGGCTTCCTTCCAGCTTTAGAGCGTTGAGTGTCACATGGCCCTGAGCTGACCACTTTGTGCCACTCCTCCATGGTCTTCATATTTATAGGCGTGATCGGAGTGAAAATAACAAACTGATTAATATGATCGTCTGCTGTCTATGACGTATGTAAGCAGAAATATGAATTGCAAAATTCTATTCAGGCTAGAATACACTGACGGACTCCCCTCTTGTAGGTACTCGTAGAATTTCACCGGATATTCAAACTGTCCTTCCCATTTAATACAGATATACCCATTTTTTATTTTTTTTAGTTATAAGTTTTTCTTCACAATGCATTTATAGGAGTCACTTAAACACGAAATCCAGAAGCGTTCAGACATTCAAACACTATTTTGTGAAAATAAGTTTTTATAGATATCGGACATAGACATTAGGGGAGAAAATTTGAACATACAATAAACTAATTTGAATGTTAGGATGTGTAAAATATCCATTGCATTCAATTTTTGTAACAGAATATTCATCAGTCTGCATCTGGTGGCAGGGTCCGGTGTTGTGGTTCATTGACTCCAGTTAGTTCGGTCTCGGGCCATGTCTGCATGTAGTCTTCCAACTTTCAGGCCGTTGTGCACTTTATAAGTCTTTGCTGTCTGGTTCGTCCCTAGCGCCTCTTTTCACCGACTTTCTGTGTAATACTCTGACTTTCCCAATGTATCGTCCTCTACACGCAACACATGACCAAACCAGCGCACACGCCTTTTACCAATTTTCTTCTGGATCGCTGCAATGCCGAAACGTTTTCTAATAACATCATTTGAAATGTGATCTAGCCTAATTATGCCAGCCTTCCACCTAAGCAACTTTGTATCCATGATGCTTAGTTGGCGTTCTACCTCTAGAGGTGGGCAGCATGGGTTGCCGTAGAAAACGACAGGATGGATATCGATAGGACAGATATTAGTTCGGTAGAACTTAGTTTAGAAATGGCCCTTCGTCCAAAGTTCGGAAGGGCGCCTGTTGTCATTCTCCACTTCAGTCAGGCTTTGTATATCCTTAAGTTGACTTCATCAGTAAGTCGGCCATAATCATAGATTGTGGAGCCAATACACTTAAATATCTCTACTCGTGCAATATCTTCAACGTCAACATGCATGGTTCCAACTTCTCGACGATGTAATGCAATGTATTCTGTCTTTTTCTTGTTGGGGCGCGGGCTTATTGCGCTAGTCGATTGTTCCAGTCCTCTGTTTGACGCTGCAGGTCTAGCTTATTCTCTTCAGCCAAATGATATCATTTGCTTAGACAAGTGTCCATGGTATTGGACTGCGCAGGTTTGTGGTAGTTATGTCCATCACAAGAATGAGCTGCAGTGGTGATAAGGCGGGGCCGTGATGGACTCCTACAGTTATGCGGAAGTCATCAGACGCTCCTGCGGCAGCTTGAACACAACTCATTTGTTCTTTGTAGAGCAATTATACCCTCTCAGCAAGGTGCTCTGGAATGCCATGTACTTGTAGGGCTGACTGATTAGGTCATGAAGTACCCGATGGAAGGGCTTCTAAGGGTCCAAAAATTTGTGATGAAGCCTCTTATTCTTTTCACAGTGTCTCTCAAGTAATAGTCCGGCAGCATGGGTTTCTCCTATTGCGCCACAATTTTACACAAATCCAGCTTGGCTTGTTGTATGTTTGTCTAAATCGCTAATCCTTTTGTCGAAGATTTGTTCTAAGTTTCTCCTTGCGAGGCTCAGAAGTATGTTCGGCCCGTGATTAGAAAAATTGGCAGGGCTTCCCTTATTTCTGAATTGATAATCCGTCGCCAGTCTGTTTGTTTTTGACCTTCCTTGATGATATGGTTGAAAAGCTTGCTTTAGCCACACTGCTGCATCCTCCCATTGAGAGAAACAAAACTCTGCTGGAAGATAATCGGGACAGATGGCTTTCCCTGGTTTCATTTCCTTCAGCATAGTCTGGACTTTAGTGACGTCATTTTCCTTCGTTGGACCTTCAACAGAGGAGGTGATTACGATTGGTAGATACGGAAATTCCATGATTGAAATATTGTCAAAATTGTTCCACCAGTGTACTCGCGCTTCCCGCCTGTCCAGCAGCAAATCGTCTGTTTCCTCATTGATGCCGTAAAAACGTTGGACTTCTGACGTTTTGCGATGGCTCGATTGGACTAGTCGTTAAAAATTCCGCTCGAATTCGCGCATGACATGTTTCACATATAGACCTGCCTACCGGTTTGATTTTGTTACGGCAAATACCTCCTTCATTTTACGAGTGGCTGCCTTGTAGGCATTCCAACGAGCAAGAAACTCGTGGTACAGCTGCTTCTTCAACCGTACTGCATATTTAACATCTTCATTTCTTGGCGATATATCATGTTTAATCCTTCGTTGTCGTCGCCCTGACTTAATTGTTCCAGGATTGAGCGAAAGACGTCTTTCAGTTTAGTCCGGCTCACTTCAACTATGGTGATTTGTGACTCTGTAACTTTTGCAACGACGTTAGTCTCCTTCTTCAGGGGCAACCATTTGATCCCAATTTGTCTATTTCCTGTGAAGTATTGGGCTCTTGGTGACTTTGTCCGCAGCTTAGATGGCTGGTCGTTGTTGCATCGCAAGGATTTAATAAGGGACAACTGTTATCTCTAGAACATCTTCGAGATTTCACCCTCTCACAAGGATGTAGTCAATGCGAATTGGATGGGAGCCACTGTAGTACAGAGTAGATGAATATCACTCTTTTTGAACCGTGTGTTTGCGGTGATCAGTTTCTGCATAATCGCGAATTTGTTGGGCATCGTCGTTCTTTTCTCCATATCCATGAACGCCATGGACTGTTTGTTCTTGTTTCCTCGGTCGGACACGTCCATTCAGATCAGCGGCAGCGATAAGATAGTCAGCGGTCGTCTTGTCAGGCTGTGCCCAGAACGCATCTTTGGTTTCCATGCGCACGTCAGTTTGTGGAGCGTTGCGCTGAAAAATTGGAATTTCCTTCTCTCCCCAATGCGGACGAGTTACATCAAGCGATTGTCAAACTTTTGCACCTCGGAAAGTGAACCGTCAAATTTAGCTGATATGACAATGTCAACACCATGAGCTGTTCTTCGGTTTCTGTTGTACACCCGTTAGTAACCACACCTCTTTTCACATGACTTTTCTCCATTCCATCTTTTTTTCCGCACCTCTCAGATGCCTACAAGCCTTCTCTCAAGTGCAGTGGCGTATTCGCTACTTCACCTAGGCATAATTCAATGATGGGATACAAAATGGGGGTACTAGCATGGTTAGCCGTCACAGCCCGTGCGACGGTAACCCTAGCATAGTTTTCATGCTGACTGGGCACTGGCAATGCGCGTCCCTTCCAGGGGCTGCACTAACCTTGGCTCCGATACCATGAGACATATTTCTGTAATGATGTAACGGTATTATTTTACGGCCGGCTCGTCTTGAAGCATTTCAGAGCTCATGACAGAAGGGAGTAACGCAGCTCCGGACATGGAGAACAGATGCCTTTTGCAGCCACTCCTCTAGAGAAGAAACGCTACCCTCTTTTCTGCATTAACTTCCAGAAATTTAGTGTACCTCTTCCGCCATCTGGTCCCTAGTGAACGTCTCCATCTCCGCCAAAGTTGCCATTAAAGACTTTGTACATGTTTGGTACGCGAGAGCTTTTATATTTTGCTCAAGTTCATCGGCAGGCCAGCGGGAAACCCGTATCCGTCACCTGGGAAGCGCCACGTATTACAGCAATATAGCTGGTTGGTGTAGAATATTTATCAATGCAAAATGAAACATTATTTTACTGAAAACTAATTGTGAACCTGATAAATTACTTGTCGCAGGAATCAAGTATTCACGTAAAGAAGAAGGGTTACAGACTTTTGCAACTTTGCTTGGTGTGATATGCCACAGAACGCATGACATACCATCCAGTGTCGTATTTTCTGCCCCCTGTTGTCTAGTGGTGTCAACATCAATATCTTGTTTGATGATCAAGAGATTTAGTCTGTCATATCTGGAATCAATGTCCCCCTTTCATTTGCCCACTTATTTTCTCCAAAGAGTGCAGTAACAATACATGGTCGAGCCTCCCATTACTTTGCTTGTGAGCCAGTCATGCATTTGACTGGGCCATGTGAATTCAGTTCATACAGCATGAATAGGAAAGTACCAGTCCATGTTACGATATATTTTAGCCTGCGTGATCGATTTTCCCATGTCGCAGTTGTAAGCGGATCTCACCTTTAACCAAGAAATTTGCATTTCCCGCCCTTCTTCCGTAGAATATGTAGAACTACACTGTGGTGGGGAGACAGGCTCAGTATTGGATGCTATCTAACTATGTTATGAATCCACTAAAAATAATCACGTTGCCCGTGATCTTTTGAAATAAATAGAGTAGTATAATAAGCGGGTTCGGGCGCCCCCTCCCGCGGGAAATTTGAATTCAGGCGGGAAATTTCAATTTTTGGCGAGAAATTTGAATTTTGGCGGGAGATTTTAATTTGTAAACAAAGCCACGTGCTTTTTGACAGCTGTCATCGACAACAACGCATCGCTAACCTCACTGCTGCCATCTTGACGGGCCTAAACTTCAGTGGTACCAACTTAACCTAACTAGCGTGAGGTAAACACAGCCACGTGTTTTTTTGACAGCCACGTGCTTTTTGACAGACAACAACGCATCGCTAACCTCAGTACAGCCATCTTGACGGGCCTAAACCGCAGTAGTGCCAACTTAACCTAACTAGTGCGAGGTAAACAATGCCACGTGTTTTTTGACAGCCACGTGTTTTTTGACAGACAACAACGCATCGCTAACCTCAGTACTGCCATCTTGACGGGCCTAAACCTTAGTGGTACCAACTTAACCTAACTAGCGTGTGGTAAACAAAGCCACGTGCTTTTTGACAGCCACGTGCTTTTTTGACAGCTGTCATCCGCCATCTTTAAACCACAGAGCACTGTGCTGCCCTCTTTATCGTAGTAGATGGAAAATTCGTCACCTGTCATCGGCAGTGCTGCCATCTTGGCGGGCCTAAACCTTAGTGCTACCAACTTAACCTCACTAGCTCGAGATAAACAAATCCACGTGCTTTTCTGACAGCTGCCATCCGTCATCTTTAATCTATAGAGCACAGTGCTGCCCTCTTTAGCTACTTACCTTTGAAATGTGGTGGCGGATAATTTGAAAAATGCTTTTTGACAGCAGCCATCTTGCATCGCAAACCTCAGTGCTGCCCTCTTTAGCTAGATACCTGTGGTGGCAGACAATTCTACGTGACAGCAGCCATCTTTGAGCACAGTGCTGCCCCTCTCTGTGGCAGCGGGAAATTCCACGTGCTCTTGTTTGGAAACAAATTCACGTGCTATTTTCTGACAGCTGTCATCCGCCATCTTGCATCACAAACCTCAGTGCTACACTCTTTAGCTAGATACCTTTGAAATGTGGTGGCGGCAAATTCTACATGCTCTTGTTTGGAAACAAACCCATGTGCTTTTCTGACAGCTATCATCCGCCATCTTTAATCCAGAGAGAACCGTGCTGCCCTCTTTAGCTACTTACCTTTGAAATGTGGTGACGGCAAATTCCACGTGCTCTTGTTTGGAAACAAACCCATGTGCTTTTTTGACAGCTATCATCCGCCATCTTTAATCCAGAGAGAACAGTGCTGCACTCTTTAGTTGAAATGTGGTGGCGGCAAATTCCACGTGCTCTTGTTTGGAAACAAACTTATGCGCTTTCTTGACAGCTATCATCCGCCATCTTTAATCCAGAGAGCACCGTGCTGCCCTATTTAGCTACTTACCTTTGAAATGTGGTGGCGGCAAATTCTACGTGCTCTTGTTTGGAAACAGATTCTACTCGCTCTTCAGCTGTCATCCACCATCTTTAATCCAGAGAGAACAGTGCTGCCCTCTATGTGGTGGCGGCAAATTCCACGTGCTCTTGTTTGGAAACAAACCCATGTGCTTTTCTGACAGCTGTCATCCACCATCTTTAATCCAGAGAGAACAGTGCTGCACTCTTTAGTTGAAATGTGGTGGAGGCAAATTCCACGTGCTCTTGTTTGGAAACAAACCTATGCGCTTTACTGACAGCTGTCATCCGCCATCTTTAATCCAGAGAGAACAGTGCCGCACTCTTTAGTTGAAATGTGGTGGCGGCAAATTCCACGTGCTCTTGTTTGGAAACAAATTCTACTCGCTCTTCAGCTGTCATCCACCATCTTTAATCAAGAGAGCACCGTGCTGCCCTCTTTGTGCTGGCGGATAATATGAAAAATTCTTTTCGACAAGCAGCCATCTTTAATCCAGAGAGAACAGTGCTGCCCTCTTTAGCTACTTACCTTTGAGGTGGTTAATTTGAAAAATTCTATTTAACAAGCTGCCATCTTTAATGAAAAGAGCATCGTGGTGCTATCTTGCGGGTAAATTTTACGCCACAGCTGTCATCCACCATCTTGCATTGCTAACCTTAGTGCTGCCCTCTTTAGCTACTTACCTTTGAAAAAAAATATTTTTGACAAGCAGCCATCTTTAATCAACAGAGCACCGTGCTGCCATCTTTAGCTACCACCATCTTACATCGCTTACCTCGCTGCTGCACTCTTTAGTTGAAATGTGGTGGCGGTAAATTCGAACAAGTTTAATCACGCATCGGGAAAGCTAGAGTAAGCACGTGCTGCAGTGATGACGTCATCATGCATGTTTAGACTTGTCCGTTTTCTTAAGAGTAAGTCGGTGTAAAGGAATGTGGTAGCGGTAAATTCGAACAAGTTTAAACATGCATCGGGGAAGCTAGAGTAAGCACGTGCTGTTGTGATGACGTCATTGTGCATGTTTAGATCTGATCGTTTTTCTTAAGAGTAAGTCGGTGTAAAGCAATGCAATAAGTACAACATTTTTTGAATGCGACCAATATTTATTTACAAATGTACTACAACAGTGTTCGTTTTTGCTGCTGACAAGGTTGGTGTGCTTCTTAACAACGTATGCTTCTGAAATGCCTCCTGCAAAATTCAAATTAAACAAAGCATTTAGAAATATATTATACTAAGTAGGCCTATGTTATGCTTTACAGAGAAGATCATATACTTCTTACCTTGCTGTTATTCCTTTTCGGAATCATCATCATCATCATGAGGTACTAGAGAAAGTTCATTCATACACTGTGTACAGTGTTCAATCCTCGGATTTGGTCCATCCCAATCATCATCACCATTTTCTCCTCGATGCTTGTAATGTCGTTCACAAGTTCTGCATAAAGCTACTTCGATCGACAACTTACTGTGTAAAGGAAGGATGTCCCAAAAATTATGTACGTAAGAGGCAGCGTACGTATATAAAAATCCTGGTGGTAAGTATTGAATAAGATGTTTCGGCATCGACGATCTACGTTTGTAGAACATCTTAATAGCCTCACTCACTCGTGAAAGATAAATAAAATGTTGCGTATGAGCATGCAAACAGCATGCACATTTACAGTTTTGTTCCATAGCGTACGATGTCGAAGCACACACTAATGAAAATGATAAAGATCTATTCTTATTTATAGTCTCGTAACAATATTCGTTAGCGGATGGTAAGTAACATCACTCATATGAATAATAAGACAATAGGCTGCTGTGTTAGCAGGAATGTTTTCAGATGTTTCAAATTCTAAACGAATATCAACTGGTGATTCTTTTATAGATTCTTCATGATAAGAGCAGTCTATAACTACAATCGGTGCTTTATTTTTAAATTCTTGAGGTGTAAATAGCGGACGATTTTCTTTCTGATAATACGATGATTGAAATTTACAAAACATGTCATAGAGCATCCCAAACTTATTTTTCTCAAAGTTAATGTCGATGTTTTCGTAGGGATACGTAATTCCGTTGAGATATAGTCTAACGTGTCTTAATTTGCAGTGATCAAACAGTGAGCTATCTTTTTCGTGATTGAATTTACGATTAGTTTGAAATCCAAAAATAATGTACAAGTGCTTCTCAGTAAAACGTGATGTTTTAACAGCCCAGCTATGCTTGTTTGTAGGTGGTAACACAGGATATTCATGCAGCTCCCAACTTCTAAAACGTATAGGTAATGGTGTATCATTTTCTACAATCTTGAGCAATCGAAGTTTTTCACGCTCAGATAAGGTTACATGTGGAATCCGCCACAGTATACGATGCAGTGTTATTTTCGATTCTACAGGTGTTTCTACTGCTTTAAGAGAATTGTAATCACTTCGATCACGGATTAGAATAAGCTCTTGTTTTGCGTTGATTATAATACGTGTAAAGTCTTCTGCGAATCCAAAAACATGTTTCAGTGATAACATAACCGTAAAAGTTCCATCCTCATTAATCATCCAGTTGTTAGTAGCTTTTGGACACCATCCAGCCATCCGCAAAAGATTACTTTCTTCATCATAGAAAGAAGGGTAGAGTTTCATTGCACTTGTAATACCAACATTCTTCGTTCGATCTATTTCAACATTATTTACTTCATATCGCGCTTCAGAAAAGAGAAAAGCTAGAGCATGGTTGTTTAGTTGTGAAGTGCTTGGTCCACTTCCATCAGACTTTTCTAGTCGTCCTTCAATATAGAGGTAGCTTTCGTGTGGTAAGGTGTAAACATCTTGCTGATTAATAATAAAATGAATTTCATCATTGTTATTTAATCCAAACGTAAAAGGTTGATAGGAATGAAGCTCACTTCGTACTACACCTTCACGACTTTCTACTGTATTCGTAATGTCTAGCATTTCTTCCATTCTGTTGTAGTAGTGTATATCCTAAATCTTGGAGTATCTGCTTATGGGTATCTGTTAACTCGATGAGTCTCTGCACACATGTAGTATGTCTTCGGAATGTACACCGTGTTTTATAGATGGTTTTCATACTGGTTTAAGATGTAGTTTGTAAGCTACGTACGCGTGCTGATCTAAATGAATAAGCTGATTATGTTTATTTACAAGTCTAAGGGTAATGTTGCTAATGTGTTTTACAGACACAGGATGATAAAGAACTACTGCTGGTTTCTCACAAATAGTATATCCACGTTCCTCTGTAACAATAAAGTCGTGCAGGACGTGCGAAGGTTGTAGATTACTATTCAAGTCTGTAATAATATTACAAGTAATGTTCACATTATAATCATCGAAGAGTTTTATAGGTTGATCAGACTCGTAACGTACGTTCGGTAGGAGATCCCTCGATGAAAATCCAAGCAGTGGTCCAATCTAATCAGGCTGTGATTAGAAGTCAATCTTAAATGATGATTCAATAACACATTTATGTGTAATGTTGCTTATAGTGATTGAGAACTTGTAATTATGATTACTAAAACTATCTTCCCCAAACTGATCAATTAACGTACTTTCAATATAGTCGTGAATATCGTCTGCTGTATAACTACCTGAGGGTAGTGTTAGCACATACTCATCGTAATAGAACTTGTTTAAACCATCACGCACATTATAGATTTTATTGTAGCTTTCAAACGATACTAGTCCAAGACTATGCGGCTGATAACCAAGTTCGATTGGTGGATTAAAATAGACGGTTGTTTCAGGTCCTTCTCCACGTACAGCAAACGTTCTTTCACTGTTCGTCATCACGTAGACACTAATGCACTTTCTCTACTTTCTGGGTTTGATATAAGAACATAAGACATAATCGTCCGCACATGCGTGTATTAAAGTTTTGCACACGGTTTTTATTGTAAACAATGTCCGCACTGCTTCCGAAATAACGTATGAGCTCAAAAGGAGGAGGTAAGTCTCCATAGCTATCAAAATACCATACTTTAGATTTACGTTTTACATAAGCAACGTAATGAGTTCCAGGTCCACGACTGTCGTCCAAGTTAATTACGGCACTTTCACGTTCACGTGGGCGCGCTGGTAGTTGATCGCGCATATACACTCCTCGAAAATAATGAATTCCTAGTTGTTTAGCAAACGTAAAAACTTCATCATGCGTTAGAGCTCGATATGGCAGTGCATTCAGTAGACGTTTTTTGGAGAAATGTAGATACCAAGCCCTTTCTTGTATGGCGCTAGCTTCATGTTCACACCTTTGCCTCGTAACGCAATTGCCTCCATCGTCTTGTTATGACGTTCACTCTCTTTCAACTGTTGCTTCGCTTCTTCTACAGCTTTGACAGTTCTCGCTACAGCACTAGCACCACCTAGCAATGACCCTAAAGCTGCTAAGCCAGCAAACAGCGCAGGAAGAAATCCTCCTCGTTTAGGTACAGGAATAATTCGTGCACGTTTACTAAATATTGCTCTGCACTTTGGAGAAATTCTCGCTCTTGCTGCGCGTAACGCTTTAGTAATAGCTACACGAGGATTGTATTCCCCTCGAATAGCTTTTTGCGCAGCCTTTATAACATCTTTCCATCCAAGAGTTTTTACTTTCTTCTTCTTCTTCATGTCGTTTGCATATCGTTGTTTCACCATGCTGGACACGACTTTACTAGTCAAGAGCAAATCATAAACTAACCGTTACCTCTTGTTTCGTTTAATATATATATTACTATTACGTACTTTATGATTCAGTTATCATGAAGATTATAAAGCAGCAAGACACGCTACCTGTTACCGACATTGTACCACATCTCTTACCTAGTTCTAGTACAACTACAAGAAAACGTCATGGAACGTTGTTTCCTTTCACTGTTCGATGTATTATATCAGGTCCGTCGGGATGTGGTAAAACAAATCTTTTACTCACATTTATTACTTCTGTAAATGGTGTACGCTTCGAGAATATTTACGTTTTCGCAGTCACTCTATCAGCCGCTATATACTATTCTACAAACTGTAATGCACGATCTAGTTAAAGATGGAATAAGATATTTTAAATTTAATTCACATGAGCAAGTACCATCACCAGACGATGTGCTTCCTAATTCTCTTATGATCTTTGATGATGTCGCAACAGAACAGCAAAACGTTATTCGTGCATTCTTTAGTATGGGTCGGCATAAATATGTTGATTGCATCTATTTGTGCCAAACCTATTCTCGTGTGCTTAAGCAGTTGATACGCGACAACGCAAATGTTATTGTGCTTTTTCGGCAAGATGAGCGCAACATGCGACATGTGTATAACGATCATGTTAACACTGATATGACATTCGATGACTTTAAACGTATGTGTGCTAAATGTTGGTCATTACACCGTTACAGCTTTTTAGTTATTGATAAAGAAAGTGATGTACAGCACGGACGATATCGCATGGGTTTCGATCATTTTATATGCATTAACACAGAATTACAGTAACTACTTGATTAAAAACCATCATCATGTTAACATCTAGCAAGGAGATCACAAAACATATCATCCAAGCTCGGAACAATATTCGACGGAAATTTAAAGAGCTTAAACGTATTCAAGCAGACACGGATTTATTTTTAAAAACACAACTAAGTACACCACTCAAAGAAATTTTTAATTCTACTTCATTACCGCAGTCTACTTCAAGTTTTGCTTCTATGTAAACATCATATCATAAAGAGAAGCATGAAGAAGAAAAGCATGAAGAAGATACGGAAGAGAAGAAGCAGGATGTAGATCAAGAAGAGGAAGATAAGGAAGAAGAAGAAGAAGAAGAAGAACTTAATGATACATCACCATCTAAGCGTGTTGAGTTTTTAACTACAGATGTTATTGCTGAAACACCTACTACATCGACGCAAAGTCTACCATCTTTGTCTGAGGTTATGATTACACCAGAGTATCGCAATAAGTTTAGAACTTTTATTCAAGATACCTATGGATCTCTCTTTGCACCTTATATAGAAAAACTTTTTACAGGACAAACTGACACTACCTACGGTATTCGCTACGAAGATGACTGTTTCCGGATAGGAAATTCAAATGTTAAGATTAATAGCAATAAACTCATTGTAAAAGGTGTTACCTATAAACCTCCGAAAGGACTCTTAGAACTTCTTTTCTCACGAATACCTGACAAGGATATAATTTTACAAGATGATCTTAAAAATATAAAGCAATAAGTTTTGCTACTGATGCAACACGACGTAATTACAAGAGAACAGAAGCTGTAAATGCGAATAAGAGTTACAAGTATCGTGAGTTTATTTCTAAGCTGTTTCCGACTGCACGTAGTCTTGATGTTATCTACAAGCCTTTGTTGCCGTATGTGGATGTAAGATACTGGAATGACCCAAACTTACTCGTTGAACGATTACAACTTTTAAGAGCATCGCAAGAGGCTGGTCACACTGGTCACGGATCAGAAATTCTAGAAATAGAAAGAGAACTACGTTATGCCGGTATTATTTTGTAATGGCTCGTCAAGAGAAGATCTCACCTGTAAAGGTGAACATCGCACATGAGTTACATAAACCAGCACGTCGCACCTACTGTCGCAGACGCGTTATTACACGAGGAAAAGATGATCTCTGGCAAGCAGACTTAGTAGAAATGATTCCATATGCCTCTAGTAATAAGGGGTATAAGTATCTACTTACTGTTATCGATGTGTACTCGAAGTTTGCTTTTGCACAACCCGTGCGTTCTAAAACAGCAGCTCAAGTTAAAGAAGCATTTAAATATATTGTTGAAGAATCGAAACGCTGCCCAAGGCTTCTTCAAATTGATCAAGGTAAAGAGTTTTACAACAAGGATTTTTCTTCTTACCTCAAGTTACTTGGCATTCAACACTACTCTACGTTCAGCAATCTCAAGGCAGGTGTTGTAGAACGCTTTAATCGTACACTCAAAACAATGATGTGGCGAGAATTTACAGCGCAAGGTTCATATCGTTGGATTGATCTGCTACCTAGACTTTTATCTACCTACAACGATACACCTCATCGCACTATCGGTACAAAGCCACGTCTTGTTACAAAGAATACACCTCGTATAAATGCTATTCATCTTGTAATTAAAACAGCTGATCCACGTCGCCATCGCTTTAAAGAAGGTGATTTTGTTCGCATCAGCAAACACAAGTCTATCTTTGCAAAAGGATACACACCTAACTGGAGCACTGAAATTTTTCAAATCAGAAGTGTTAAGCTTACTAATCCAGTTACGTATTTACTTCGCGATCTCAGAGGACAGCCTATTGAAGGAGGATTCTACATCGAAGAACTGCAGAAAACAAAATATCCTGATCACTATTTAGTTGAACGTGTTATTCGACGTCGAGGCAATAAACTGTATGTTAAATGGCTTGGTTTTAATAACAGCTTTAATTCATGGATTAATAAAGAGGATGTACTTTAAATCTTATGTGTGTTTTCTTTTAATCCTCTACGTTTCCTTTCTTCTAAGTCACTAGGACATGCTGTAGGATTAAACAACACCTGTAATATGGTTTGACAATTCATATTTATTTTAGAATATATATATATATATATACATTTTTATCCTTTGTTTATTTTACGGTCTTTGACACTCAGTTTTCGTTTTATTGCACCAACAACGACAAGCGCTGCTATCTTCTGAGCAGCTAAAGCACTAGGTAATAACACATACACACACAGCATAACTTTACGAAGCAGATTTTAACAGCTACACGACATACTCTATGCAGGCAGCATGTAACTACGTATCAGGCGAACGTGTTCTAGGGCCGCAGGGGGGATGAAGCACGAAGAAAAGAAGATCAATCACTCTATTGATGAGTCCACGCCCAATATGCTTCCTCATCTTTCTCCCAGCACGTTTCTTCACCTTTTCCTTGTTTACTCTCTCCACAGCCATGATAAGTGTTTATAAGCGAAGACAACTCGTTAGTTTTAGGTCCGTGATACAGTTTAATTAGTTGACATGTACGGCACTGTCTCACAGAAGGTCTTCTACCTAAACTCACGTGTTCATGATGTAAACTTCACGTTTGAAGCTCTGACAAAACAGGATCTTGAGTCCACTCACGAGGCACCTTATCCCAAATCTTCTTTACAGCATTCGCAGCTACATTAACCAAAAATGCCTTTGGTAATGCATTTAACTCTTCTTCTGTAAAAGTGTTCAGTTTCTTTTTGCATGCATAAAACTTTACGATCGCCTTTTCAACTGCGTTACACTTAGTATCTGTTAGAAATGACATGATGGCTTTACTCTAGAAATGTTTCTTTTACACTAAGGTTATTTCGACACTGCAGTTTACTTATGTTGTTCACTTCCCGGCATGCACTGCGACACAACTAATCAAAGAGCATGCATACATGTTGTAAAGACTGTTTACTTGTTTCTCTACTATGCTCATTCGGAAGAGTTTTAAATGATGGGCACCCCAATTCATGCATGTCGATAACTTCACACGATGATGGTAGAAAATCACGCAACCAGTCTTTCTTTTCACAACCCTTTAAAAGAACAAGATCTGCTCTTGACAAATGTACATTCATCATTAAAGGTAGAAAACGATAAGGTATTCCTTTTTCTTCCCACTTCAAACCTAAATTGTTTTCAATCCACTGAGTCTGCTTTTTATCTTCATCTGTTTGCAAACAGTAAGGGAACGGTGGACTAAATACTAAACTAACAACTTTTGGTGCCCACAACACACTGCAATCTAACACAGCCACCTCTTTAAACACAAATTAGTTTCCGTTTACTTTAAAGCCTTGCACATCAACTATTAATGTTTTCGTCATGTTTGCACTCCACTCTCTATCACTGTTTCTTGAAGACTAAAGCTTTTAGTCAACGAACGGGTTTAAACATGCACAATAACGTCATCACTGCAGCACGTGCTTACTCTAGCTTTCCCGATGCGTGATTAAACTTGTTCGAATTTACCGCCACCACATTTCAACTAAAGAGTGCAGCAGCGAGGTAAGCGATGTAAGATTGTGGTAGCTAAATATGGCAGCACGGTGCTCTGTTGATTAAAGATGGCTGCTTGTCAAAAAGATTTTTTCAAATTATCCGCCACCACATATAGTGCAGCACTGAGGTTTGCGATGCAAGATGGCGGATGACAGCTTGTCAAATAGATTTTTTTCAAAGGTAAGTAGCTAAAGAGGGCAGCACTAAGGTTAGCAATGCAAGATGGTGGATGACAGCTGTGGCGTAAAATTTACCCGCAAGATAGCACCACGATGCTCTTTTCATTAAAGATGGCAGCTTGTTAAATAGAATTTTTCAAATTAACCACCTCAAAGGTAAGTAGCTAAAGAGGGCAGCACTGTTCTCTCTGGATTAAAGATGGCTGCTTGTCGAAAAGAATTTTTCAAATTATCCGCCAGCACAAAGAGGGCAGCACGGTGCTCTCTTGATTAAAGATGGTGGATGACAGCTGAAGAGCGAGTAGAATTTGTTTCCAAACAAGAGCACGTGTAATTTGCCGCCACCACATTTCAACTAAAGAGTGCAGCACTGTTCTCTCTGGATTAAAGATGGCGGATGACAGCTGTCAGAAAAGCGCATAGGTTTGTTTCCAAACAAGAGCTCGTGGAATTTGCCACCACCACATTTCAACTAAAGCGTGCAGCACTGTTCTCTCTGGATTAAAGATCGTGGATGACAGCTGTCAGAAAAGCACATGGGTTTGTTTCCAAACAAGAGCACGTGGAATTTGCCGCCACCACATAGAGGGCAGCACTGTTCTCTCTGGGTTAAAGATGGTGGATGACAGCTGAAGAGCGAGTAGAATTTGTTTCCAAACAAGAGCACGTAGAATTTGTCGCCACCACATTTCAAAGGTAAGTAGCTAAAGAGGGCAGCACGGTGCTCTCTGGATTAAAGATGGCGGATGATAGCTGTCAAAAAAAGCGCATAGGTTTGTTTCCAAACAAGAGCACGTGGAATTTGCCGCCACCACATTTCAACTAAAGAGTGCAGCACTGTTCTCTCTGGATTAAAGATGGCGGACGATCGCTGTCAAAAAAGCACATGGGTTTGTTTCCAAACAAGAGCACGTGGAATTTGCCGTCACCACATTTCAAAGGTAAGTAGCTAAAGAGGGCAGCACGGTTCTCTCTGGATTAAAGATGGCGGATGATAGCTGTCAGAAAAGCACATGGGTTTGTTTCCAAACAAGAGCATGTAGAATTTGCCGCCACCACATTTCAAAGGTATCTAGCTAAAGAGTGTAGCACTGAGGTTTGTGATGCAAGATGGCGGATGACAGCTGTCAGAAAATAGCACGTGAATTTGTTTCCAAACAAGAGCACGTGGAATTTCCCGCCGCCACAAAGAGGGGCAGCACTGTGCTCAAAGATGGCTGCTGTCACGTAGAATTGTCTGCCACCACAGGTATCTAGCTAAAGAGGGCAGCACTGAGGTTTGCGATGCAAGATGGCTGCTGTCAAAAAGCATTTTTCAAATTATCCGCCACCTCATTTCAAAGGTAAGTAGCTAAAGAGGGCAGCACTGTGCTCTATAGATTAAAGATGGCGGATGACAGCTGTCAGAACAGCACGTGGATTTGTTTATCTCGAGCTAGTGAGGTTAAGTTGGTAGCACTAAGGTTTAGGCCTGCCAAGATGGCAGCACTGCCGATGACAGGTGACGAATTTTCCATCTACTACGATAAAGAGGGCAGCACAGTGCTCTGTGGTTTAAAGATGGCGGATGACAGCTGCCAACAAAGCATGTGGCTGTCAAAAAGCACGTGGCTTTGTTTACCACACGCTAGTTAGGTTAAGTTGGTACCACTAAGGTTTAGGCCCGTCAAGATGGCAGTACTGAGGTTAGCGATGCGTTGTTGTCTGTCAAAAAGCACGTGGCTGTCAAACAAACACGTGGCTTTGTTTACCTCGCACTAGTTAGGTTAAGTTGGCACTACTGAGGTTTAGGCTCGTCAAGATGGCAGTACTGAGGTTAGCGATGCGTTGTTGTCTGTCAAAAAGCACGTGGCTTTGTTTACCACACGCTAGTTAGGTTAAGTTAGTACCACTAAGGTTTAGGCCCGTCAAGATGGCAGTACTGAGGTTAGCGATGCGTTGTTGTCTGTCAAAACGCACGTGGCTGTCAAACAAACACGTGGCTTTGTTTACCTCGCACTAGTTAGGTTAAGTTGGCACTACTGAGGTTTAGGCTCGTCAAGATGGCAGTACTGAGGTTAGCGATGCGTTGTTGTCTGTCAAAAAGCACGTGGCTTTGTTTACCTCACGCTAGTTAGGTTAAGTTGGTACCACTGAGGTTTAGGGCCGTCAAGATGGCAGCAGTGAGGTTAGCGATGCGTTGTTGTCGATGACAGCTGTCAAAAAGCACGTGGCTTTGTTTACAAATTCAAATCTCCCGCCACAATTCAAATTTCCCGCCAAAAATTCAAATTTCCCGCCTGAATTCAAATTTCCCGCGGGAGGAGGCGCCCGAACCCGCTTATTATACTACGAAATAGAATAATATTCCTTCTTTTACATAGCAGCAATATCCACTACGGTGCAATTCAACGTCTTGTCATGTCGAATTTTGGCTCAATCCTTGATTTTCATGCTCCTTCTATCCGTATTGTTATAGTAATACTTGTAAGAATATTCAAGGGCGTGGTAGGTTGCGTTTGGTTTCAAGATTAGGATATTAGGACATTGTAATAAAACGCTACCACCAATGCCATATTCTGTGTTGCCTTCATAATGTCTTTAACAGCAGTGTCTTGAGGAGAAAAGACAGTATCAATGTTAGCGAGAGAGCCGTCGTATACTTGTTATATTTCAGCTTTGCCAGGATTCCATCAGGATTAGTGGCTACCGTGTTAAATACAGGAATTAAGACGTAGACTGATGTAGTACATGGTAGTAAGTATGAACGTCCTTGTATAAACCTACCGTCCTGTATATAGGTTGGCTATGTTTGATTGCACATCAAAGATACATATTTCGGAAAAGCGACACAGTGACATAATAAAATGCTATAGTGATATAACAATGTACAAATACAATATGTATATTTGTGTGACAAAATAACATTCATAAAAGATTAGCCGTGTTTCAACAGATCTTGCTGAATGTCGGCAAACGTTCTCAACTTTATTAATATCTACAGCACAGACATTCTCTCAAACAACCTCAAGAACAAGGTCCTTGATACCAGTTCGTACCGGCAATTACTGGTACAAGTAAACAAAGGTAAAAAATCTCAAACAAGGACAAAATTAAACAGGAAGCGTGGATACTCACCCAAATCAGGAACAGGACCATAAAACAGAGGTAATTCGGACCGTAACCTAGCGGTTTTTGCGGTGGCAATGTTTGAAGTATGAAGGAAAGAAAAACACTGCTTAATTCCTTTCAAAACAATTAAATCATTTAATTAACAATTCCTTTGCAAAACCATTATCCTTTTTTTAAAAAAAGCATACCTTTTTCTTCCTCTTTAAAACCTACGGTGCACCGTTTATGACAAGATAAAATTAAAAGGTAGAAATTAATTAAATATAATTAAAGATTAAGTCCAAATATTTTCCTCTGAGAAGAGAGACGCCCTCTAAGTTAAAAACTAAAATTAACATTAAAGAATTAAATAATTAATTTGAAAAATTATCTTCTGACAGAAAGCATCTAAAGTAAACAGTTTTTCCAGAACATTAATTATATAAAATTACAAGATTTCTTGCCCTTATCTATTACATGATCCAAAAAATTAAGATTTACAATGAAGTTATTTATCCCAGAAAGATGCAGAGAGATATGCAAGGTTCGATAGAGATCTTCCTGCGGTACGGAGTTTGAAATGGTGCAGTCAGTAAGCCGAGAACTTTCCACAATACCAAATTTCCAAGTTCTCTCCGAAGGAGATAAAACAGAATGTAATTCGTAGGGCGGAGTAACATCCACCAAATTTAACCAAGTTTCAAGGCGAGGCAATCCAGAAACAGGAGAAGGAAGATTAGAATAATCTTGAAAAACATAACTTACTTTTGGTTGTTGCCCTTTAGATAATGCATGGCGTCAGCCCGGGATCTTATACTCACAACTTTCGAAATGAATGAGAATATTACATATGTTGCGGACGTCCACTCCCAGAAGAATCAGATCAACTTTGAGGGCATAATCCCCTCATATCTTATGAATTACCCAGGCATTTTGTGGTATTTCAAAGCTCTAGCCATGAGCCAACGCGAAACACGTCCAAGCTCCATGGTGGACGACAATCAACTTCTCACCCGCCAATAATCTAGGCCAAGCCGAACTCGGCCGGACAGCCGACGAGCCTCGAGCGATATACTCGCTTCAGACCCGGTGCAAGACCGGACCATGAGATAACAAAGATAAGAGCAAAATACAACGTAAATGTACGATGGAGCACAACCCCGCGGGCAGAGAAGATACCAAAACATAGCGACGTAAGTCGCACAGGAAATAAAACTAAACAGAGTAGGGATAAAATTCCCAGGTGATACACTTTCCAACGGCATTTTGCCCAGGCCTAAAACGTAGTAAGGAAAGGCTAAAATCGTGTGCCAACCGGCACAGCCTCCCCCTGGAAAACCCAAGATAAATTTCCTCCATGGGCAGTGATGCAGAAACAAACTAAATTTCAAATAATGAGTCCATATAAGATAATGATCACAGCACCAAAACTATCTTAATACATATCTAGAATACCCACTTTAGATTACTTTTTTAAATTTTAATACCAGTTGATTACAGACCAGAACAGTTCAATGTTCGGAGAACCTCACGATCACAACAGTAGATAAATGATCTTACACAACTGTTACATCCAAACCCATGTTTGCATGCACTGATGATAATCCCTTTTCTTTTAAACCAATTGAAAGATAAATTGAACCAAATTAATGTTTATCCAGAACCTTGTCATTCATAAATTACCTGAAGTTCTTTCACACTTAGAACCACACTTTCCTGCTCAGCACATGGAACCACGTGGAATCTACGAAAATCCAAAATTAAGCTCTCAATTCAATTGCTGTACCACGTATAATCATTGCCTTTCTTTGCACAATTCCTTAATTTGTAATGTCCATCAAAATTATTGGCAACACATTTTAAATAGCAGTTTCCTGAAATGCTGTTCATAATTTTTAAATACCTTTGACCATACTTTAAAATTAAATTTTCACGACAGATATATTTTTCATCAGGTTTTTAAGCAGTAAGGAATGCAGCGTCTTGTTTCACTACAAATCAAATTGGCAACACCGCGAGATAAAGACGCAAGGCACAAGAAAGAAAACAAGAAGAATAAGATAAATTGGTGAATACATTCAACGGATAAGTAAGATTCAATTAACAGATCAAATTTTACATTCTTAACCTTACATCGACTGAACCTGGGCCAAAACATACCACATAAGAGCATAGGTTGGCTACTGAGTAGTATAAGAGTAAACCGCACAAACATAAGTAACTCTCCAAATTCCACCAAAACAGAGTGAACGACACTTGAATAAGTGCACACGTCCAAGTTTTAGAAAATAGAATTTTCGACACCAGTTTCAAACAGCAGTGCAATAATCCATTACAGATTCACCACACGGTGAGAGTCCGTTACCCGTTAACTTCATCACAATATCAACAACACAACCCCAAGTTAAACAACAGTACCCACTAGAAGACTAAACTTTGTGACACACTAAGTTAAAGCATACATCACATGTACTTACCAAACCACCTCAAAACCAACCACGTAACAGTGTAGATAATATAACCCGCCGTATATCAAGAGATACAATTTGCTAACCAGAACCATCTCACATGCTGACCTTCCGAAGCACACTTAATTTCAAATTATTAGAACCAAAACCAACTCAATACTACCGCTCGGTGAGCAATTAATGCATTTTAAAATTTCCCACGACTATCACAGACATCAAGTAAAATTTGCACCCATTACAGGTTCAACATTCCCAATCACAACACATTACCAGATTGAACAAGAGAACTGAGAGGAAACAGAACTTCAACTCAACAATATCAGACACCTACTGCAAGTTTAGGAAAATTAAAATATCCTAGGGTTAGAGGAAAAGTCATCGAGACAAGATAACGTTGGCAGTACGGAAGGAGACTTCTGATTCAATAAGATGGTGAGGTGCGCAAAATGTTTGTCATCAACAACCGAACAAGCAACGACAATACCAAGCCCAAAATGATATTAGGAATGGATAATAATAAATACATAATGATTGCTTCGATAACACCATAGGAATAACGGAATAGAAAATGGATGAAAGAAATTCAGGAGGGAAAACCAATCCGAAGTCACAAAACCTCAAACTTCATTGAATTCACAACAACATGCTTTCACACAGGACACCTGATTAAGTAAGAAAAGGCGATGAAATCCACCTCAAACCAAGTGACATTCAGGAAATTAGAGCAATGACCTACGCAACCTAATCTACCGGTTGCCTTTTACAAGACCTCGGAGCTAGCCGGGCTAATAATATATGACATCCGCAGATTCATACTGCCGCATTACCGCTAAGCAGGTACCCTTCCATACAACCAGGAAACAAGGTAAAATAAAATATACATGGCAGAAAGATGGCAGGTCGTTAGCAAATGCTCGATGATAATGAAGAATAAAGGAACTCAACACATGGACCCCATAATCTAACAGTTGGGCGACTTCGGTACCGCCTAAAGACCATTAACGAGTCCCATACCAAGTTAATGACTCCACAGAACGGTAAGATGACCAAACAACCTTGTCAAAAGACAAATTAGATCCACTGAAGAGAAAAAATGTCAAAGAGTGACAGGTGAACATTAACTGAGCTTTAACAAGAAGTGCCAATAGAACACAAGATAACGTCGGGTCAACAGGTAACGCAGTGAGACCAAAAGTGAAGAAACCAGGACACACAGAGCCAACAAGTTACATAACACAAGTTAAAATCATTCCATCAGAGCAATAGACCCGCATCGAAGGGTATTTCCAAATCTACGAAGACACAAGGTACAATAATAAGACCAACAACCAGTCCATACCTGACATGTCACAATGACCCAAAAACACAACACAAAAACCGTAAAACAACCATGACTAGCTCCAACATGCATGCGCCAGCCCCAATAGGGGAAAAGGGACACTTACAACCCTCAACGACATGCTGCGAAACTATCATGCCCACTCCGAAATATAAATCCCAAAGAACAAATACTTGGTACCAATATCATCACCCAACACCGGTCTGCACCCAATCCTATTAGGTTAAGAGCCTTTTCCATCCTCAGGCTACAGACCACACTTGCTCAACGGCAAAAGCCAATACAATAGAAATGGTAGGGAGGCCGATGGAATCTACAACTCAAATGGAATGCAGTTAAATAAAAATAGGTTAGGAATTTTCAGAACATATGAATTCTATGAAGACAATGACCACGACAGAGTACCACAAACCGTACAAGGAACTACTAGCCACCTAAGAATATCCACACATGAACCAGACCTAACCGCAAGGAGGTTAACAGGACAACTTTTTCAGAAATCATAAGTTAACTTAACTAAAGCAAGACCAAAATGTATGAGCCAGAAACTTGAGGAAGGCCACACACTAAGCGACTACACTACAACAAGGGAACACGTTAAATTAATAGGAGGGCACGGGATCCGTTAGAAATAGAAGACTACCAGCAACCAATAACCAGCACGGATGAACTAGTAAAGACCTGAATAGGTCCAGACACAGGGTCAACAAGACATCCACACATGGTTACCGCCAGACAGAATTCAACCATAACGAATGCCTACCCAGTGATCCCACACAAACAGAATCCTTGGTGAAATAACTCGAGTGACCCCTGACCAACTCACCAGCCCACACCAACAGCGAGACAGGGTAAGAATAGTACATATTCACGCCATAGGCGAACACCAGTCCCACAATCAGCATAGGCCAGCAATCGCCCAGCAGGCACACGAACACAACACCAATGACAGCCCCAGATTACCAGAATAAATCATACAGGAGATATAATTTCAAAATCAAGTTAAGATGACACTACTAGAAAGCACGACCGAACTCCAAGTAGCCCAGAAAGGAAAACAAGCAACTCAGAAATAATTATAACTCAAAAATTACTAATACATGGCAGCTCATATCAAATAGAAGGTTAGTTAAACAATTTTCAACAGTAGATTTCAATAAATTTTCAAAAGAAGCAAGGTGAGCATAAGAACGATATAAGTTAGGCCTAACGTAGGTACCACCTGTACATATTCACATGAAATACAGGCAAAATGCTCACAGGTTAACCTCATACCACCATAACTGATGCTTTCCCCATAACTCCACAATATTAGGGATGATGTGAATTACTCAAACCTCTGCCCAGCAGTTCACCAACCAAAACCACCTGCGAGACAGGGTAAAAATGAAATACTTCATTTATGCAAATTTGCAAACACCTACCCCACAGCCAGCACAGATCAGCAAACACAGAACAAAGTTAGAGTCATCACATCCACAACCCATAGATGGCAAAAATAAATGCTACACAGGTTAATATAAGCATAATAGGTTTGCTCAGCTATCGCACCAGTAAATAACGTGACCAGCCAAAGAGTCACCGCAGGGAAAAATATTAAATAATAATAGGAGAAGAGGTTACAAGGCCAAGATAACTGGTATACTATAGAGCATATTAAATTCAAAACCAGCTTGAATAGTTCACCACAGTTAGGTTACACTAAACTTAGGAAAAACACACCAAGCATGAAAGCCAAAACAAACCAGCCTAAGGCCAGTATTTCTGATAAATATTCGCTAACGACACGGAAAACACGACCACCAGGGAAATCACACTACACCGGAAACAATTAAAATACGTGACCACAGGTAATACGATGCTAGGAGAAGATAATTTCCGATATATGATGGTACAATACCAGTAGCACAAATGAATAACACACGATGCTTAGGCCTAAATTTAGGTTGAGTAAAATCTCGGTTCACACGCCAGTACTAGCACATCAGAACACGCTTAGAAACAGTAGTTTCTCATATTAAATGTTGGTACACACCTTGACAAATACACAGGCCAGGAAACAATAATAATAATCACCATATTAAATCTGGGAATCAAAACACAAGACCAGGACCAATAATTCAATGAAGCGTTCCCAGATCACGAACTATCACATGTAAACACACATCAAACACAGAAAAACAACTGCACTTTACGCGGTGAACAAAATCACACGAGCTCACCGAGTAGTAATTAAAATTTAATGCACACCGATCTAGAAAAGGTACACACACGTACGTAGAATGAATGTTAAAACAGCTACGCCATATGTAACACAGAGAACACACGATTAACAGTAGTATGCTTATGGCCCAAGGCTAGTCGATTTGTATCCCAAACGGACACCCACTACCATTTCAAAAGGTACCATTACGTACCACAATGCCAAATATCAAAAATTATCTGTACTCACCAATGTATGTTGAAAGATGAAAGCAAAGACACACTACACCTGAGAGGCAGGAAACAAGGAAGCAGGTTACAGCGAACAAAACAGCTGGTCGCAGGATCACCAACTGTACACTCATGACACCAAACGGACACCACAACTCGCACGAACAGGAAAGACACGAAACACCGTGAAGAGATTACATGAAACAAGAATATTAAGAATAAAGAAGACGAATGCATTTCTTTTACAATAATACCCTACATTATTCTCTTTTGACCAACAGGTCCTTCCTTCAATACTTCATCCACTTACCACCGTGCTACGGAAAGGATATTAAAAATACACTACCGGTACCAAAATTGCAAAAACCGCGCGAGGCTACCACTTACTGATACCAGTTCGTACCGGCAATTACTGGTACAAGTAAACAAAGGCAAAAAAACTCAAACAAGGACAAAATTAAACAGGAAGCGTGGATACTCACCCTAATCAGGAACAGGACCATAAAACAGAGGCAATTCGGACCGTAACCTAGCGGTTTTTGCGGTGGCAATGTTTGAAGTATGAAGGAAAGAAAAACACTGCTTAATTCCTTTCAAAACAATTAAATCATTTAATTAACAATTCCTTTGCAAAACCATTATCCTTTTTTTAAAAAAAAGCATACCTTTTTCTTCCTCTTTAAAACCTACGGTGCACCGTTTATGACAAGATAAAATTAAAAGGTAGAAATTAATTAAATATAATTAAAGATTAAGTCCAAATATTTTCCTCTGAGAAGGGAGACGCCCTCTAAGTTAAAAACTAAAATTAACATTAAAGAATTAAATAATTAATTTGAAAAATTATCTTCTGACAGAAAGCATCTAAAGTAAACAGTTTTTCCAGAACATTAATTACATAAAATTACAAGATTTCTAACCCTTATCTATTACATGATCCAAAAAATTAAGATTTACAATGAAGTTATTTATCCCAGAAAGATGCAGAGAGATATGCAAGGTTCGATAGAGATCTTCCTGCGGTACGGAGTTTGAAATGGTGCAGTCAGTAAGCCGAGAACTTTCCACAATACCAAATTTCCAAGTTCTCTCCGAAGGAGATAAAACAGAATGTAATTCGTAGGGCGGAGTAACATCCACCAAATTTAACCAAGTTTCAAGGCGAGGCAATCCAGAAACAGGAGAAGGAAGATTAGAATAATTTTGAAAAACATAACTTACTTTTGGTTGTTGCACTTTAGATAATGCATGGCGTCAGCCCGGGATCTTATACTCACAACTTTCGAAATGAATGAGAATATTACATATGTTGCGGACGTCCACTCCCAGAAGAATCAGATCAACTTTGAGGGCATAATCCCCTCATATCTTATGAATTACCCAGGCATTTTGTGGTATTTCAAAGCTCTAGCCATGAGCCAACGCAAAACACGTCCAAGCTCCATGATGGACGACAATCAACTTCTCACCCACCAATAATCTAGGCCAAGCCGAACTCGGCCGGACAGCCGACGAGCCTCGAGCGATATACTCGCTTCAGACCCGGTGCAAGACCGGACCATGAGATAACAAAGATAAGAGCAGAATACAACGTAAATGAACGATGGAGCACAACCCCGCGGGCAGAGAAGATACCAAAACATAGCGACGTAAGTCGCACAGGAAATAAAACTAAACAGAGTAGGGATAAAATTCCCAGGTGATACACTTTCCAACGGCATTTTGCCCAGGCCTAAAACGTAGTAAGGAAAGGCTAAAATCGTGTGCCAACCGGCACATCCTTTACAAAAATTATTACTTCCCTGCAACAAAGCGTAGAGTGCTTCAACAAGATCAAAACTCCAAAGCATATGCCGTTCTTTATGTAGGAGAACAGACCTCGGATTTCGATAGAATAATATGTGCTGGATTAAAGAGCTTGTAAGAGTATTTACCCTTTTAGACTGAACCACTTCTCACCCTTTCTTCAAATGAGGTTGTCTATTAACTCGTACATTTCTAAACCGTGACAAGTTTCTTGCGCCTGATATCGTGATTAAGAAAAGACGCAACATATTCTCGTAACAAGTGAGAGCTTTTGAAATTTAACCTCAGATGATGTTTAATCTCAGGAATGTAATGTTTATGAGTAACGAGCTCTCTGCACTGGATATCAGTGATTGGAATGTCCAGTAGCAAATCCCCTGTGTGAGAGTTGTAGTGGATTTGGCTGTTGAACTAATTGTCACATGGTTTTTATTTGTCACTGTAGATCGAGACCAGAGGTGAGCTATAGAGATCATCAACCTCCGGACGGCGGATCATCTAGTTTTAGGTGTAGTGTGTGCAGTGAAGTCCTGGCTAGGAAGTTGGACCTCTTGCAACATCTGATGAGACACAAGGAAGATCGACCCATCAAGTGCGATCACTGCGGAAAGGTGTTATGTAGCCGATGCAGCTTGTCGAAACATCTCAGTATCCACCCGCTCCAAGTGTGCGGATTTTCTGATAAAAGCTTTACAAAGAGGAAAATGCTGACTGGGGACACGCGATTGCATACAGGTGCGATTACAAACGAATGCTCAGTATCTCATAAAAATTTCAGGAAAAGGCCGGACGTTATGCCGTCTCACGCCCGATACTGCTGCAACGTCTGTGGAAAATCCTTCAGCTGGGAAAAACTAGCAGGTCACATGGATATTCACACAGGCAACAAGCGTCACTTTTGCACTGTATGTTGCAAATCATTTGTCAAGAAAAGTAGTTTATCTTATCACAATCTGACTCAAACAGGAGAGAAGCCAAAGAGATCCAATGTCTGTAGCGAGTCATTCATACACAAAGGCAGTCTAACCGGTCATATGCGTACCCATGCAGGCGAGAAACCATACAGCTGCAAAGTCTGTGGCAAATCATTCGGAACGAAAGGCAGTCTGACCGATCATATGCGGACCCATACAAAGGAGAAGCCATACAGCTGCAATTACTGTGGCAAATCATTCATACAGAGAGGTAAACTAACCGAACATACGCGGACCCATACAGGCGTGAAGCCATACAGCTGCAATGTCTGTGACAAATCATTCGCAACGAAATGCGGTCTGACCGATCATATCCGTATCCATATGGGCGTGAAGCCATTCAGGTGCAATGTCTGTGACAATTCATTCGCAACGAAACGCATTCTGACCGATCATATGCGGACTCATACAGGCGATAAGCCATACAGCTGCAATGTCTGTGGCAAATCATTCATACAGAAAGGCATTCTAACCAATCATATGCGGACCCATACAGGCGAGAAGCCATACAGCTGCAATGTCTGTGGCAAATCATTCATAAAGAGATGTAACCTAACCAAACATACGCGGACCCATACAGGTGAGAAACCTTACAGCTGCAATGTCTGTGGCAAATCATTCACTAAGAAAGGCAGTCTGCCCGATCATATGCTGACCCATACAGGCAGGAAGTCTAACAGCTGCAATGTCTGTGGCAAATCATTCGTAAAGAGAGGCAATCTTATCGGACATATGCGGAGACATACAGGCGAGTCATACAGCGAGGCAAACTAACCGATCATATGCGGACCCATACAGGCGTGAAGCATTACAGCTGCAATGTCTGTGGCAAATCATTCACAAAGAAAGGCAGTCCGACCTAACTGTTCATATGCGGACACACACAGAAGAGAAGCCATACTGTTACAAAGTTTATTCCACTGAAGCACAACTTGTAGGATTCCAGCAAGATATAGCAGATATCCTGGATTCAGGAGGTCAATTGGACTGTATCGCGACTGACCTCTCTAAGGCATTTAATAGGGTAGATCATGGGAGACTACTGGCAAAAATGATTGCAATTGGACTAGATAAAAGAGTGACTGAATGGGTGGCTCTGTTTTTAGAAAATAGAACTCAGAGAATTATAGTAAGTGAAGCTTTATTTGGCCCTGTAAAAATTAAGAGGGGAATTCCTCATGGCAGTATTATTGGACCTTTATGTTTTCTTATATATATCAATGATATGTGTAAAGAAGTGGAATCAGAGAAAAGGCTTTTCGCAGATGATGTTATTCTGCAAAGAGTAATAAATAAGTTACAAGATTGTGAGCAACTGCAAAGTGATCTCTATAATGTCGTCGGGTTGTTGCATTTTCAGATTAAAGCTCGCAAATGGGCTGTTTTCATTCAGTAATGGCTACTATACCCCACCCATATCCAATCCCTCCTTCAACGATAACGTCCCTTCCTCCCCAACATCAATAACCGAACCACCGCCGTCTCAATCTATATATGTAGGATTGAGACGGCAGTGAACCGTACTGCCGAACCTCACCCCCACCACTACCACGTGAAAGGGTTTGACAGCGGCATAGGTCCTACCCTTCCGAGGGCCCGGCTCAGACTGAATACTTTAGCCCTCCACTCGCGTGGGCGCGCTGTTGTACATCACGTCACTCACCCTAAGCCCACGTGACGAATACGGCAGCTCCTATTGGTAGAAACATCTCCCGATTGCTATTGGTCGATTTGAGTTTGACAACTTGGACCACGTAGGACGACCACGTTTTTGACGTTTGTGTCATTTTGCTTTACTTTGATTTGTATGCGTATATCTGTTATCTTCGTTTGCGTGTTTGAAAAAACGTACAAGATATTTGAGGTAAGCATCCTTACTGTTCTTGTTTTACTAATCTCCTGAGGTCAGAACATGAAAACATACCACACCAAGGCAATTGAATTTCGGATAATTTGAAACATAAATGCGGCCAGTATCCAGTATTCGGAAGATAGGTTTGAACCCCACTATCGGCAGCCCGGAAAATGGTTTTCTGTGGTTTCCCATTTTCACGCCAGGCAAATGCTGGGGCTGTACCTTAATTAAGGCCACGGCTTCTTCCTTCCCATTCCTAGGCCTTTCCTGTCCCATCATCGTCATAAGACCTATCTGTGTCGGTGCAACGTTAAGCAACTAGCCTCATCATAGTTGTCCCCCTGTGGGTAGGGGCAGTAGAATAACAGCCACAGCATCCTCTGCCTGCTGTAAGAGACGACTAAAAGGGGTCCCATGTGGGCTCTGTACTTGGGAGCTTGGGTAGGCGACCACGGAGCCTTTAATCGAATTTTGGCCCTGCTTCCGCTTACTTGTGCCAGGCTCCCCACTTTCATCTATCCTATCTGATCTACCTCGATCACGACCTGTTCTTTTCTGCCCCCGATTGTATTATGTATGGAGGCCTAGGGAGTCTTATTTTCCTGAAAGGGCATGGTCCTTCTTAGCTGATACCATCATTTTTCCTAGTGTCAGCCCCCTTCCATTTCTTCTCTCCGATTACTAATATATATAGGGGATGGTTGCCTAGTTGTACTTTCTCTTAAAACAATGAACTAGATTTTAGGCCCTTTTATTCAACAGGCATCATCATCTTAAGCAAGGAGATTTGTGGTGAGGGCAAGATATTTGGTGGCCATGACATATACTAGGAACTGTCCCATCATTTGCTTTACTGCAGGCGAAAGGAAAAACCAATCTCAGGACAGCCGGTGGTAGGGGAACAGCCTGTTTCTGTGTCCCAAATGCAGAGGTGTAGAAACACGGTGGAACCATAGCCACCCCTCCTCTGCTTGGTTGGCCAGTTGGAGTGCATGCTGTCAGACCACAGATCAGCCTACTCTGCAACCACCAACATAGATTTCTGCCTTCGATATACAGTAGGTACAAATGGCACTGTCTGAAGTGAGTTTCCACTGTCTTCAACTTCCATTTCGTCTAGGTCACAGCAAAGTCCCTTGCACACCGTAATGTTGTGGAAGTAGCAGCATATTGTTCAAAATACTGTACTAAATTAGCAAGCAATTCCTTGGACATAGCTCTTAATAGGTGGAGCTATGTTGTGACTTGGCATGGGAATGTTTTGTGCTGGATCAGCTGCCATATTATTGTATGTAGATCCTGATGCTACATATTTCTGTAAATTTATTAGAACTGCTATCCTGCGGATGGACTGAAAGGAAGCATTATTTGTACCTCCTGCATGTTGTAAGAGCGAGCAATCACAGAATCTGTAAGCTCTCTCTTGTCTTTTAAACCCTCAAATATATTCATGATTCCATCCTTTTCCATGTAGCAGAAAATTTTTCTTATATCCTACTGTCACATAAAATAGAACATTTTTATTGTAAATAGTGTAGATCAATGAATACAAGGGATGCATACAATTTTGTAGCTTGACATTGTTTATCATCTAAATGCAGATGACTGATTGAATGATATGTTGTGTTTTGGTGTAGTATGTAGGAACAGAGTATGTGCTATCATGTCTTGGTTTCTTCAAACACTACTCTGCCAGAGATTTGTCATCCTCTAGTAGATGCAAAAGAAGTACAAATCTCAATATTATTCAGTGTGTGGCCCAAGGTGCCTCTTTTGACAGACTGAAAGATGTATCATATAGTAAGTTCCTTGGGAAAATACAAATGGTGTTGCTGAAAACTTTTGCAATGTCAGTGCAACGTTAAACTGCAATAAGAGAGAAAAGTATTATGTTGTACCTTGTCAGTTCCAGTCTTTCTTTCATAAATGAATGATCTTGTATTTGTGTTGTATTGAATAGTTTTCTGGCTGATGAATATTAATTGATGATTAACACTGCTGAATATAATTTCTACACAATTTTATACCTGTAACACTGTGGATAGTAGGTAGAATATAGCTCCATAAATCAAAAGATCATGTTTCATTACAATTTACCTTTGTATGCTACAAACTCCCTCCTTAGCATATGAGTTTCCTTTCATCATTTTGGTTCCTGTATATGGTTTTCTTTCTTACATTGTATTTATATTTTATTTCCTGCATAAGTGGCATATCTTGATACTATTGACTGTTACAGTTGGCTTAAGTAGTGTTACAGAGGACTGATGTACGAGGGGATGTTAGTGTCTATTTCTGTCATAGGTCTTAACCTGAGATAAGGATTGCCAATCCCACTCACGTTCAGGTCACTTCCTTCCTCCCTTTGTGAGTTAGCTTCCTTCTTCCTCAGCAGAAACAAACAAAAGCAGCACAGACAAGGCCAGTCACTCCGATCCTTCAAGGCTTTGTGAATTAATAAAACTAAAATATAGCTCCATAATTGAAATAATTATAATAAACAGCACAAGGTGGTAAGCTTCTTTTCTCCAACAAAAAATTTATTAATAATAATAATAAAGCACAGCCCAACCTCCAGGTGTATTGTTGTTCAGAATGCAGTATTTCAGGAAAAGGTAACAGAAAGAAGGAAAGAAAGAAAAGGAAATGAATGAAAAATAGAAGAAAAAGAAAAAAAGAAAAAATATATTTAATATAATATTTAAAAGTGGAGGGGGGACGAGAACCTGGGGACCCTCCGCGCGCTAAACGATTTAAATCACCCGCCCGGTAATTTTAGTTCAGCCCTGTTTACACTAGAGGCGCTGGTGTGCAATTCCTGGCGATCTTTGCGCAGCCGTTGCGCTCAGAAGTGAAAAATAACGTTGAGAGTCATCTCTTACTCATTCTCTATGACCAGGTGTAAAGCCCACTAGAGCAGGACTGTATTGATAGTTGATAGTTACAAATATAACGGGACATTGCACCCAGTGCTGTTTTCAAGAAGTGTCGTGTACTCTGGAGTTCTCACTGGTAATTCATCCTTTCCTAAATTCAGCCCGTGCTACTGACTGATACAAATCAAATCAGTTCTTTAAGTGTTTGTTTTAAGTGATTACACTGAATTAAAATATCAGGTTTTGTCTCTAGGTGTGAGGTATGTGTTACATAAGACGCGTATTACCCATTTGTACAGCCTATTCCGTTAATTTATTGTGCTACAGATTTTCTTCATTGAGAAATTGTGATTTCTATCATTTACACTGTGTCCACAATCTCTATTGTCGGTAAGGTTCAAGTTCCATAATTTACTTTTGCGAAAATTATAGATCTCAATTGGGAAGAGTAAGAAGTTAATACTAATCTTTCTCAGTTTCAGCATTCTACTTATTTTTAACATTTAATATTTTTAATTTTCTTAAATTTTATTTCTACTTAAGCATTAAAACTGT
Organism: Anabrus simplex; assembly: GCF_040414725.1. Lineage (NCBI taxonomy): Eukaryota > Metazoa > Arthropoda > Insecta > Orthoptera > Tettigoniidae > Anabrus > Anabrus simplex. The sequence continues at coordinate 40,424,972 of NC_090279.1, forward strand.
ATGCACATACAACTGGCATTCTTTTTGGAAATTCCTGGCCTTTGTGTCACAAGTGCCGGCAAATCTGTTCCTCGTGTGTTGTAGCAATATAACGTAACTTACCTTACCTATCAAAATTTTTTGTTGTGAAGAATTTTTCTGAAGGGCTACGCAGGTGAAGAATTGCGGATATTAGTTTCAGAAAGAAATTACAATATGTAGTGCATAATTTTAATTATTGTGTTGCTGTGTTATTTACCTATGTTTGCAATTTAATAGTGACGCTGTGAATGTTGAGTTGTTCTTTACATTGTAGGCTGCGACATATGGTAATAGGGTTCGAAATTTTGAGAAGTTTCCGTTTAGGATATCATATGTAGAATTCTTGTTATGGTTATCAGTGTTGTTATGGAGATTGTTCTGCATAGTATCAGTCATAGAAAACTTGAGGTCCAATAGGTATGATCACAATATTAACAGTCATGTAAAATTTTGAGTCTTTTTGGTATGTTCATAATATTGACGGTCATGTAAAATTTCAAGCATAATGCTTAGTCTGTTGACAGATAACCTAAGTAGCAATGACTGCAATAAGGTAATATATTTCTCTGGGCTTTTTTTCAGTGTAAAATCATTGGAAGTAATCAAGAACCCCAGTAGGCCTACCTTCTAACTACTGCAGTTGCAGTGTGAAATGGACCTGCAAGTAAAAATCAAAGAGGAACCAGCCTGGCTTGAAAGAACAACAAATGCATCACTTGTGAGTCTCATGGCAAATAACTTTATAGAGATCAGAATTTAACCCTAAGTAGCTGAATAAGTTTGGCAGGGGGATAATTTACTATGTGCTTCCCCAATATTAACCCCAGCAGTCGCCATTTGCTACATGGGCATCTAGGAAAAGTATGTCTCTCTTTTGTTCCTTTGTCTGGGAGTATGTGATAATGTGCTACGCAAGGCAGCCAACTCTTAGGAAGTACAAACAACAGTATTTATATACATCTATAGGTCCAACTAGTGACAGAAACTTTGTTCATGGGGCAAGGGAAAGGGTTCTGGTGGCAAATGCCCCCAGATTATGGTCGCCAAGTGGACATTTTGCCTCTAGCATTTACTAGGGAGATGGCAGTGCATGCTATCTTTGATAGTGGCGAAAAGCTGAATTAAAGTTGTGCACTTGATAGTGAAGGAACGTTGGTTAGGTCCAGCTACCAATGAAGTTGTGACTGGCAGCGTTTCAAGATTGAGGCATCAGGACAATTAATGAGCTAAGTACCCATCAAATGACTGTTTATTGTTTATTGATTACCTCTGGCGTTTATTGAAATGGATATCTGCAGGCTGTATTGTTATGTTTTTATTTTCCATGGTTTGGTAATGGTATCGTTGTGGGATTGACATCATCTCCTATCATACATTATCCAATTTTAGTGCTAGTAGCTGCTGAACTGAAGGACAATTGTGGGTGCTGGATTTAATTCGGTTACGGCCAGTAGGTCTTTGAATCTCATAGTGAACATATTTTTCCTCCAAAAGAAGTTCCATGTAAGATTTGCATCATTTAAACTTCTTTACAATGTTACTAATGTTGGGTGATCTCATAGTAAAACTCTGCCTTGGCAGAGAAGCTGTGAAATAAATTTGGAGGAGAAGCGACTTATTGTCATCATCTTTCCTTGCTCTGTCTGTTGCTACTGTAAACACAGTAAATTGTAATCTTCTGAATGTGTGGCTTACAGTTCAGTCTCTCTTCATCTGATAGCTTATATGGTGATGTGATAACATTCTACTTTCATGTTGGCGAGTGTAATTTGGGTCCATTCTAGAGGTATTTGATGAAGCTGAATATCCCAGCACAAGTCTGTAGTTATACTGGCATAAAACTGAATTCCTGCACATCATTCTTGCACCTCAGAGTCTTTGAAAACCTTGAGAGTTGGAAGAGGGATATTCAATGAATAATTGTGACTCGACAGCAAAAATCTACTCCCAACACTGTGAACTGCTAATTTATAGATGTGATATTGTCCAGGAGTTGCTTAAAGGTAAAATTCTGCAGCTTATGCACACTGTTCTCTGAATAAATGTTTGCTGGTTGAGTTCTAAATTACAGACACTACAGAAGAGAACATTGTCTGAACATATCTGAGATGCGAGTGCACTGCTATTCAAGATCTATACTCTTGACACTTCTTGTTATGTTCTATTATTGGGTATATAGAAAGAAACAATAGCTGTCATCAACAACCACGGAATTCAAGAACTACAATGTGACCCTACAAATAAATTTCAAAACAAAATAAAACAAGCTATCCAGCAAACAGACTTCATTTTCACAGAACAAGGAAAAGAAAGCCTCACCATCAAAAAATCCCAAACTCCCCACAGTAAGAACCATCCCCAAAATACACAAAAGCTCATGTCCCATTAGACCAATAGTAAATTATGATGTGCCAAATTACAATTTAAGCTAACAACTAAAAAAAATCCTAAAAGAGAAAGTCTCACATAAAGAAGACAGATAAATTAAAACCAGCCTAGAACTAATCAACCCCTTCCCGCCCGAAAGCGCCCGACTGTTCACTTTGCCTTACGGTTCTTATTGCCCGAAAACACCCAGCTGCATTATCTGCATACGTGTGCAATCTATGCAACAGTTTTGTATTTTTGGTGGTGAATTGTTTATTAGGCATTGATGAACATGCAGTACAATATACTAGCCTTAGGAAATAAAAGAAGAGTGAGAATTTGTCTTGAAGTTGTCTAGACAACGGTCTTGAACTTCCGCGAGAGCTGGTCAGCTGTTTCGTTCGTAAACATGACGGGATTGAATACTGCGGATATTGAGACTGAGCTGAATAACGGCATAAGAAATGACACAGAATTGTTGAGCAGGGGTGGAGGTAAATTTTTAGTGAGTAAATAACATATCAACAAAGATAATTTTACTGATAACTGTGGTATAAGTGAAAACGGATATCTAGAAATCGGACCTGATGATGATGATGCGGCTGCAATTCAGATAACACAAATATTTTGTTTCATTATTCAATGATTATACGGATGATGTTGAACCTATCAATAATTTCAAAAGAGTATTATGAGAAATAGGTTATATTTTTACATATGTTAGGCGGAGACAATCTATTCATTGACATTACCGATTGCATATATATTAATGCAGCAATCAAACAGGCGCATTTCATTAAAATAGAAACAGAATGGGAAGACACTTGCTAGAGGAAATGAAAGTTGATATACAAGGTCACCATTACACTCCAGAATCTCATCTTTATTGGCTTAGGGGGATTTAGACAACATGAGAATGTGACAAATACAACCTACCTCAGTGTTGAGTATCTCCAGCACGGGTGGGGGTTTGAACCGACAAACGTATGACTCAATGAATAGAGAAATGGATATGATGGTATGTTAAATGTTGTAAATGATGGCATATTTTCTAATATTATTGAAAATGTAAATACAATGTGATCAATATTTTTTATAATATTTAACCTTTTCTGAAACGGTGTGCTCTGTTTGAATGTTTCCTAATTAATAGGTTGAAACCTGGGGATAAGCGGAGAAAAAATGTGGGTGGTAAAGGGTTAAAGATACCCTTTGACATCACTAACATGTACACCAACGTAACAATAGATGAATCCATTAAAATTATCGAAAATCTTCATAAAGAAAATACTTCACTGCAGGAAACCAAAGAAATAATTAGCCTTATTAGAACAATGCTACACCAAAATAGCTTTGCATTCACTGACAAGATGTATTGTCACAAAGAAGGGTTAGCCACGGGCTCACCATTATAAGGTATAATAGCAAACATTATTTTGAATAACTTTGAAAATATCTTCTGAACGTATCAGCATTCAAAAGGAATATTATACTGGAGCAGGTATGTAGGTGACATCATGTGCATATGATAATGACTTCACTAATGCACACCAGTTATTAAACACACTAAATTATTTACAAACTTCCACCAGCTTCACAATGGAGCAAGAATCTAATAAGAAAATAACACCACAATCAGCAGGAATAATGGCAACCTGTCTTACAAAGTGTACAGAAAGCCCACTCAGGTGTTGCATGCTATTGACGAGTCTAACCATGCATACACACTAAAAATAGCTGGATTGAATACAATGATACACAGAGCTGTTTCCATACCAATGAGCACAATGGATTTCAATGAAGAGGCACAAATATTTAAACAAATCATGAAAGAAGACAACCACCCTCCAGGCACAGTAGATAAAATATTAAACAAACAAAAGCAAAGTCCCTGGAAAACCACCACACTTGGTTCTCAACTACATTAACAATAACACATAAAAAGTAGGTTATATCTTTAGGAAACAGGGTTTGATCTGTCTAAACAAAATGTATGTTAAGAGTATAGTATTAATATTTCTCACAGTATGGCAAGAGATTTAGGACAGTTTTAATACTTGGATGTGATTCAAACAACCTCAATGATTTGATAGACGTAATTGGATACATAAAATCAATTAATATAATTTAGTGTTTATGTCTTTGGCAGATTCCTTCCAAAATTTTGTGCAAGATGGTCCCAATTCCATCTGTGGTAGGATATCTTCTGATATGGCTAGAAAATGCCTCTCACTTTATATTTGGTTTTCAGTCTCACGCTTTCTCTGGCATTAGGTTTGAACAAGGATGATAACACCATTCTCAGTGCAGCCTTTGGTTTTGAAATCCTCTGCTGGTAGAAATCTCTCTTAAACAGTAGTAAAATTTTGAAAGTAACTGTAATACTTGGAAGTAGTAAATTATCATGCTCATTTGTTGGTGACAGTATTTGTAAATGTGTGTTACATGCATAACTTATGTATCTTATTTTCCACAGGAAAATATTGAAAATGTATCAGAAATGATACCACTGAAAAAAGAAGCCAAATCAGAGTTAACAGAGCCAGGGCCAATGCAGGAAAACTCACTTGAGGTAATGTACATAATTTGATAAGCCATTGTTAGGTACTGAAAATAGAAAATTGCTGAACAGATATCAATGGTTGACCCATCATTTCAATACATATGATTGATACACTTTTTTATGAGATTGACTGTTTACATACCTAATTTACACGTTTCCTTCATATTCTTTAAGATCTTGCGTTATGTATCACGCAGCAGTTAGGATAGATCCAAAGACCTCTACTGTATATCATTTGGGAGATGGTATCATTGCTACTAATATTTTTGACTTAGTGAATATTTTCAAACACGGAGTTGCTATAAGGAGCACTTTTTTGTTACTGTTGCTGGGTATTTTACTAGTTGTTCCAAATGAAACACCGTTGTAATCTTGTTGATTATATTAATTATAGACTTCTAGATAATACAATTATTTGTAGATACAAGTTGCAGGTGATTGCTTGCTTACTGTCAGAATTCACTTACGTACTACACACATTGTAGCCATCTTGTGGCAAGTAGAAAACATTCTTATCCTTCCTGATGTGGTCTGTGATGATACTAGTCTATGGTGACTTATAATATTACTTAAACTTTCAATGAATAAATGAGCCCTTCAAGAGTGATCTTGCCTTTCTGTTTCATATGTGGTAAAGGACAGTGTTTGTGAATAGGCTTTGTATGTTCCCCATTACTCACCTGAACATTTGTTACATGAATTAGGATCACTGCCATCGTCCACTGCATAGCATGTGTTACTTTTAGTGTGACTATGTTGTTATGGGGTATTTATTGGGATATTTAATTGACAATCTCTTTCAGGAATTCTGGGTTGGCTGCTGAATATACAGCCATCTGGATAATGAGATAGGAAGTATAATCATGATCAGGGAGTGTAGTATTTTTCTCTCCTGCAAGGAAATTGGATGTAGTTAGGTAAGAAGTGTCAAAAGGGTCGTCATTTAACTTTAGTGAGGAGATGTGAGTATGTGTTGTAAGAGTGGTCCATTCTTTGTTGGTCAAGTAATAAGAATTCATCACTCTTCTAAGGTGATATATCAGACTGTTGACAGCTGCTTCTCGTTTTCTATCAAAGTGTAGTGCTGCAGGAGGGATGGAATGCTGTATCAGTCCCATGCCTGCAGTTGCAGGGAAGAGCTGGTTTTTCTCAGGATTGTTTTTCAGAAAGGCCTCGATTTCCTTAGCTGCTCTGAAGAAGTTTGTGCCATTATCACTGTAAATGTTCAGGGGGAGACCTCTGTGAAAATAAGTGAACAAAGAGAGGCGAGCAATGTAGTTGTTGTGAGATCAGGTATCATGTCTATGTAGAGAGACTTGCTAGCTAGGCAGTCTGGTCTTGTTCCATCTCACGCCAATGTTTATGAGAGTTGAGCCAGCATAGTCTATTCTAGTGTTAAGAAATGGGTACACGCACACTTTGTGTATTTCGCGTTAATTGTTCAGAAGTATCTGCATTCAACTTACGACCCTTGAGACGTGCATAAATGTTGCTTCTTTGCCGCTCCCCTTGCTGATGGGATCCGAAACTTGCCTCTCAGAGATGTGATTAAGGGTTGAGTGCCATGATGAAGTAGTCGAAGTTGTTCCGCAATGATAATTAGATTAGTGAGATGATGATATATATACAGAATGGTCTAATATTTCCTCCCCACTAGAATTAAGATATTGTGCAGTCTTCTTCCGACAAGGAGATAGCTTCTTGATCTATGATTATTGTTATAATCAATATGATTTAATATTTTCTACAGAACATTAATGCAACATTTGAGTGGAGGGTTCAACCCCGATATGAACAGTGGACTTGAATTTCACTCTTGTTTATAAAAATCTGAGATAAATGGAAAACAATATGCAGCTACTCTCTGTACCTTTTTTAATGTTGAAACTTTTGTTATGAATAAGTCATCATCAAGTCTCTAAGAAGCATTTGTGGCATTTTTTGATCTGGGAGATTAATTCGAACTTCACGTTTTCATTTATTCCTACTCAAAGGATCTTGATTCAACCATCCAGAACTATGCCAACAAACTGTATTGTTGACAATTGTGTTCATTTGTGGTCGTCTGGACACTAAGTCAGCGGGTTTCTCTTTGGATGGCACATGGTGCCACTCATTTGTATCTTTAGCTACTTCAAACTGGGAGCCTTTAATGTTTTCTTTGAATAGTCTTGTCAAGAGAAAGGCTCCACAAATATCAGACTTTGAAGGGAGAGTTATGAAAAACCAATCTTTTTAAAGCTTTGCTGCCTTGCATTTTACACAGAGCAACATTTTATTGCTAAACAATCTGACATACACATGTAAATGCTATTTGTTGAGCCCGCAGTCAGATTATTATAGAGAAGAGATGTTCTTGAGTGGATGACCCTTCATGGTGTATGTAGTTGAGACTTATGCCATTGTCAGTCTTGACTGAAGCGTTGATATTAACAAGTGTTTTTGCTGTTTTACTTGAATGATTTATGACAGGGTAATGTGGAATTTAATAGTGTTTTCTTCCTGCAGGTTTTCACATTCCTCTCATGTTATCAAGTGATTTGAATTCTAACATGAATTTAATATATTCCTGGCAAAACTTCTTATTTTTCAGATGTTTCTTTCCAGGGACAGGACATGCTTAATTTCCATTTGTTTAGATCAACGAAGTTTTAAAGCATTTCTTCACAGGGAGTTATGCAGTGTATCTAACTGACGTGTCTGTCATCATGTGTTGCTGGAAGTTTGCTTCATGCTGTTTTTCCATTGGTGTTGTTCTCTTATGTTATCCAAAATAGTGATTTTGTTTTGTAGGTTGCATACGAGTAGAGATTGATGAGGCATAGGTTTTATCTTGTCAACTCACCTCTGCCGCATTCGTCATTTACCACTGCTTTCTTCCTGGCATTTGACATGCGCACACTGTTGCAGTTACGGGACTGCAGTCAGCCGATTACCTGCATCAAACATGGATGGCATAATCGGTTTTAGATTGTACACTCTTCATGGATGTTTTCGGCGTTTCTAGTGCCATGTGTCATTGCTTTTCCTCTACCTCCCCTCTTCATGTTGTCTTTACCTGTTACCTTGATGCACTCTTTGGCTGTTGGACAGAGGGCAAAATCTTAGTCTTATGCTGGTGTAAATTTTCACACTGGTATGGGACTTATTCTTGACCATAAGGTATTGTAAACTGCGCTTGATTCTCGAGTGAGCCGATGACCGTAGATGTTAGACCCCTTTAAACAACAAGCATCGTCATCATCATCATCATCATCAAGACTCTTGAGTGGTAATAATTGATTATTTATTTATTTATTTATTTATTTATTGTGAACATAACAGGTCATTAGTCCCATATCCATAAAGGTGCAGCTGCATGTGTAATTCCTTTATTTGGAATGCTTTTGGAATTTATGTGAAAATGAACTTTGTGTGTCAATTCTCTCAAAAATCCTGGAATTAAAAATTTGTTTACATTCCTGAACTGTATAATAGTCTTATCTTGAACTTGCTTTGCTCATATTTTCTAGTCATTTCAATTCTTACTGTATGCCCAGATTTTGTAATTGAAAATGCTGATCTTTTATTCAGTCACCTGTTCTTATATTTTTTCTATAGAGACACTAAGTCAGCAGGTTTCTCTTTGGACAGCACATGGCAATATATCTGAAGTAGCCAGTTCTTGTTCATGCACTAGTGTCCTTGTATTTTCCTGACTGCTTGTGCATTATTTATATCTTACCCCTGTGTACAATCCATAGTATAATCTTTCTTGGCCAGCATGTGCATATGTCTCTTTGATGTTCGTAAGTAATTGTACTAACCTGTCCATCAGAGATTCATCTCAATTTTGTGTTTTGGAGAACTGGTTAGTTTTTATGAGTTTGCTGATACATTATTAAATGGTGTATGAAAATTTGAGTTCTTATGAATAGGTCCATTTGAGGAGTATGCAAAATGGGATCAGCAAGTGTTAAGTCTCTAGGAATGTTCCAGTAGGAAATTGGCATTGTTGAAATTGTGGTTCTTTTTCAGAAGCTCACTAGCTAGGGTAAAGTCGGTGATGAAATTGTCTGTAGTGACGCTTTTCCCTGTTCCCTCAATATCTTTGACAAGTCTCAATACCACATTCCTTCCATTGTTCACTTCTCTCTCTCTGTTTACTGATGTAGCATTGTCAACTGCAGAGGCGCACACATAAACCGTGTCCAAATCCGAGAGGAGGCATAATTTTGTTCCATATTTTCCTCTTGGTTTGGTAGATAAATACTGCTTAAAGAGGCATTTTCCCTAAAGGAAGCCAGATGTTCATCCACAGTATTATTTTCAAATGGCACAAACACTTTAGGTAGTTGTGAAACGAACATGTCATGAACATCTCTTCTTGCTGTTAACTTGCCATTACATCTCTGGGCTGGTCTCTCTTCCTTATTATCGAAGCTCAAAACTGGGTTATCATTTGGGACCATTGAAGAGATATTGTAGCTCGAAGGATAGGGTGACCGTCTGCTTCATTCCATACTTCTCGAAGTGATTTGCCCACTGATTTGTAGACTCCAGCAAAATCAAGCCTGCAAATATAGATAACTGCATGTTATTTTTGATTGTGATTATTAGCAGTTAACAAAAGACAGAAACTGCTATTGTTTCCAAATTGTGTAAACCGTACATATCTAGAAATGTTTTTCAACTCTTTCAAAGAAATGGGCTTGTAGCTTTCCTTTTATCTGCAAAAACCCTCTTCATTTCAAAATTTGTTTCCCATATAGTGGTTTCCAGCATTTTATAAATGATGAATAACTTCATTGCCAACATCTGGGATCACCTGTCCTCTGAAGAGCATATCTCGTGGGTCCAGGTGCAATTCTCATTATGTTCCTCAATTTGGAATACGCATAGTTGAAATTTACGTTTCTCTGAAGTATTATTAATATAAACAACTAAAATATTGAAGAGCATATAGGCCTATAGATATATGTCCATGATGTAAATGAAGCAATAGCATTGTTCACAATACAGTGCAACCCCAGTTTTGTGTGACCTCGATTTAGCACCATATTCAATTTTACATAAATCAAAATTCAAAATACTGTAGGGCAAAACTCGCATTTAGCGTTAAGGAAATGTTAAAATGTTCCTATATTTTGGTTATGGGACATTAAGAACCACTGCAAAAGACGTCGTAAGCTTGCTAAGGATGATTCAAGGCAGAAGACCAATTTGGAGCATGGGCACTTAGAGCTAAAATGAGATGTCTGACTCTGACTGACATCTGTTCGCGGCCGATGTAGTAGAACAGAACCCCCGTTTTAATGACAATGTTATTATAATCTATGAAAATTCCTGTATTAATCTGTGCAATATCCTTTAGTTACAATACAATGAGAATCCTTTTACCGTTTCATCCATTATCACAGGCAAATTCAGGCATGTTAGTTTTCATCCATTACCAGTATTCATACACTCTACTCCAGGGTTTATATTGAATGTGATCAATCGTCTTCTGTGTTGATTCATTGCTACGCATGAGTGAATTGATCTTGAGTGAGTCTGAGGTCTTCTCACAACACAGACTGGTGTATTAAACATCGGGAAAACATATTTTTGCAATAAGTGCAATGACAGTAGTTGTTAACTCTTAGAAATAAAAGCTGAAGTAAAAGATTCCTTAATTTACTATGTTCTGAAATTAAATAAGAATGTGATACTTCTCAAGATACAATGGTGTGCATAACTAATTTCAGAGGTTAGGTTATGTACTTGCGCATCTTCTTAAATTTCAGAATGGCTGTTCCCATGTATGTTTATAGTAAAATTGTTATTATTCTACAGGGAGCTTGAAATTTATTTTTATAAAATGTGCACGGTAAACCTATGTTACAAAGAAACAATAACAGTAAAAATTTCCACCTATTTGATATGTATATTTGCATTAAGCAAATCAATTAATCATACACAGTACATGTTTCATTCCATTTTGGAACATCTCCAGCTGTATTACATTGCTTAGGTGAAAACACTAAGTATTTATCTTTTGAAGAATATCTCAAACAGGTACCTTGTTTTTCTTAAAATCTACGTAAATTTAAAATTTGCAATAAATTAAAATGAATGTGGATGGTTGAATGGGGTCGAAGGCTGCATTAGCTGTGCTCCTCCAAGGACATAGTAGATTTTAGCAACAAGACTATGGGGAAGCTCTTTAATGAATAGTAAAACAGCAATCAGCTTCAGGGATCCTGAACTAACCAAATTCAATAGATATTTTTGTAAATTTAAAACAAATAGCAATCACCTTTGAAGGAGCAAACGAAGAGAACAGCTTGTAATATTCAGGACGGTGACAAAGGAAAGTTATATTTTCAAAAAACTTTTTATTAGAAGACAAGCAGAATATTTTGGTGATAAAAGTGCTGGAAACATTATTTACAACATCTGTTCAAGTGAATAGATTTTTTTTTAAATAGGCTAACCATAAGCAGATCCATTTCCCTCTCATTTCACCACCCCATTCAACCATCCACATTGATTTTAATTTATTTCAAATTTTAAATTTATGTAGATTTTAAGAAAAACAAGGTACCTGTTTGAGATGTTCTTAAAAAGATAAATACTTAATGTTTTCACCTAAGCAATGTAATACAGCTGAAGATATTTCAGAATGGAATGAAACATGTACTGTGTGTGATTAATTGATTTGCTTAACGCAAATATAAGTATCAAATAGGTGGAAATTTTTACTGTTACTGTTTCTTTGTAAATAGGATTCGATACGGGAAATGAAGCTGATTTCTTGCAATTGATACCTAGGTTAGGTGATGCCGCTTGAAATAGGAAACTGGCAATGTTTGCAACAATCCTATGGACTGATGCTATTGCAGTTCTTAAGAAGGAAATATAATCTGGGTGTTCAGTCTATTGGAATTAGAAAATACATGCTAATGAGTCAGCTGCTGCTTGGAAAACATCCGCAATAATGTTTAAACAAACTGATTGCTGTTCTGTAGTAATTTTAATAGGTTTGTGTGAGTTCAGTATCTTTCCTGCCTTTTATGAAAAATCATGCATAACCTTATAAGAAAAACCTTAAACTGAAGAGATTTGCATTCACCAACAGAAAATTGCCAAAATGAAGCACTAACTGTAACTACAGTACAGTGTATAATGTAGATATCTCCTTCTATTATTGCTGTCATTTTGTAAATAATGTATGATGGCACAATATATGTTAACCCCCATTTAACAATAAAAATTCAGGTCCCTGTAAAAACGTTAAATAGGGGTTCAGCTGAATGTGGAACATACCTTACACCTGATTGTCAATATGGTTGTTTTCTCCATCCCGTCCCATTTTGAGATATGTACAGTTCTTTTTGTACAGAGTCAGTCTCATCTTGTAGTTTATAACCAGATACTTGGAGCTCGTCATTTTCTTCTCCCTCCAGAGAAACGTGATCGTCATCAGTTTTTTGGAAAACACAAATTCAGGATCAGCCAATGCATCATCAGCTTCCTCTTCATGTATACTCTCACTAATTTCGTAAAATATATTTCATATAGATTTCTCATTAACCGCTGATGACCAGCCATATTTGATCACAGAAACAATGCAGCACTCCCTAGTCGTGGAGGTAGTCCAACATGGTTTGTGTAGTGACCAGCATGTAGGGCAGCATTGATATTAATGGATATGTCCATTTGATCCATTCATCATATATGTAATTTTTTGAATTGGTAGAGTAGTCAGCAACTGAAAAATATTTTTAAATCATGTCAATACCTACTAAAGGAGATGAACAAATACACAAGTTTTTTGGCATATACAGTTCATATTTTGTCAGTTACAAGCAATTGAATATTAAATCTGGGTCGATGCAACCCATTCAGATTAGAAGGATTAAATGGGGTGGAGACGAGCCTTAATGAACATGTCGAGATGCTGATAATAATGTCTAACTTCATTATAATGCTACAAGTGGGCTAGAGCTTATTTATACATTCAAAGATGTGCTTCGCATACTCCAATGCAATCAGCTTAGGGCAGTGGTAGTGGTTATGAATTAAGTTCTACAGTATGGTTATATTTGGTTCAATCATGGCAATGTTTTTCTAGGGTTTTCTTTGTCTAAACTTTCAGGGACAAGGTGATATTTTGAAACTTTTGATTCCAGTTAGGCCTTAATTTCTAGTGATCTTATTTCAAAAATTGCCCTTGAAGTATAGTCACAACATTATGTCTCTGTCGAAACTTGGTAATTTTAATTTTTGGAAGGCAGACCTTTGTCTGTCTGACCAATTCTCTTGATTTAAATAAATCTTTGCTTCAGTTTCATTATTATTAGCTACTGGTTTTAGGGAGGTTATCATTTTTGATTCCAGTAAGTCGTAAAAGACTTTGAAATCTTTTTCATATGTGTCATGTCCATGTCAGTGAAACACCCCCTCTTTTAGAGAATGGTAATATAGTTGTACTTAAATAGTGATTTTCTTGATACTGAAACGTTATTCGGGGTATATTCCAAGGAGCTCCCACAAGGAAGGGTGGAATATTACGATCAATTTTCCAAGAATTAGTTTACCCCAAAATAATAATAATAACGTCCACGACACAGGGTAGGAAAATATGCCAACAGGGAGACAAAAATGGCAAAATTAAATAAAAGAAAAACAGGTTAAACAACTCACAATACTAAATTCATAACAGGGAAATCAATTCATTTCCACCAGCATCCAACAACAATCAGCATCACCATCAATTAACATAATATTCCCATGGCAACGAAAACACGCTAGGTAGTTAAGGAAAATGGCCAATCATAGGCCACCAAACAATAGGCATGTACATATTAAGAGACAAAAGAAAAACAGGACGTCGAAAAATCACGAAAATACCAAACAAATTAATTTAATTATATAACCCAGAAGTAGGAAAATTAAGATGGAAAACGAACGTTTGTTCCACATCCTTGCAGCAACTCGCTTGGTTAATAACCCTGCCAAAACATTGCATTAACCCCTACTTATTAGGGCTAGAAAGCCGCTACCAAGCATTGAGTATTAAATTTACAATTTCCAAGAATAAGAATTAATATTAATTCACAGCAGGTGCAAGTCCCTGGTAAACAAAAGTAGTTTACATATAAGTTTTTTGACTCGAATAATGTTCAAACACCGCAGGGCTAAAACGTAGAGTTAAGTTGATGCAAAGTTACATCCTGTCGTGGTACGCACTTCACATTTTGAAATATTTAGTTCACCAGTTGGAACATATTAAAGATGAGTTGAAAAAACACTTACAGTGTATCTTGCCATAGTCGTGAGTTCGCTTCAGCGTCATATCCTTACTTACGTATGGTAAAAGTAATCCTTAGAGTGCACTCCAAAATTCCAGGCGAGGTACATTAAATGGTAATAAAATTTAAAATTAACTTTCACAGTTCAAGAGTGCATAAGCCGTATCAAGCGAACGTCACCCTGGGTCCATGATAATCACTCTATCCATCCCGGCAAGTGGAGAAGCACGCCGTCCTTCCAACACAGCTCACTAGCAAAACCATAATGGCGACTGGCCAGAAGCCTACATGTCAGACCACAGTCGCAATATTTACGTGCGCATACTTGCTCGGTGGAGGGGGAGAGTGGCGAGATGGTTCATACCGACGACACTAGAGTGCAGGAGAATACTGGAAAAGTCACTGTCTGGCCATACACCACAGATGGGCACATTAATAACTTTAAAGCCGGTGGAAGTTAATGTTTATAAATATTGAAAGCCATGGTATCTGTGACCATGAATCACTTGATGAATAACGCAGCGGCAAATCACATTAAGGACACGAATTTCAATGGCCATGCAGCCAGCACTAAAGTATTCACAGAGAGTATAAATTCTTAATCCGGTAATAGTTTCCCTCCCCGAAGCTCCACATATACAACATATAATGACTTTCATAAGGTAGTGGTCTGGATACAAGCTGAGTTTTTGATGGAATAGTCCGAATAAGAAAATGACCACCGATCACATGTCCCAGTTTATGCACCACCAGCAAGATGAATCCAATAGTCAATTAGGAACCAAAACATATATGAATTGAGTAAAAAACAATTGAGTGCATTTAAATGACACTAGCTGTCCAGTTACTTTCAATCATTAAGAAGTCCCATGCATTAAAGGGGTGCTACACGCAAGTCGCAGGTAAATCTGTTAATGTTCTAGATAAATGGTGACACTCATGCTCCAGATCATTTGCTAAGTTTAATTCCAATAAACAAGTTTCGCAAGTTCATATGTATCAACTGTTCAAAGATTTCGTTACTTTGTAGTACACACACACAACTGAACAATTTCCTAAATGTTCACTGGTAGAATAATAAACCTTCTTAGATTTAAATGCACGCGATTATACACCCAAATTGAGATTATCACATGTTAGACATTCATTTTAGTATTGTTTATCAGACTTGCGTAAGTTAAGAAACGCCTTCATTTGGTTTCAATTTTATTATTATTAAAATACTTGTGTGTAGTACCATAATGTGTGGAACACCGTGAGTCTACGCTATTTTTGATTAGTACAGCAAGATGACAAGTACTATGATTCTACTTTACTAGCCATAAGTGTACTTAATAGGGGTCGTTGACCAGATTATTGGACCCCTTTAGACAACAAGCATCCTCGATTCAGAATTGTACTTTAGAAGCAGTCCCTTGGTCTGTAATACTATCGTTTATAATAGTTTCTGGGTCGGATCCACCGATTGATTTAAATGCATATCCACCCATTTATTCTTCATCATCACGCTTTTTATTTTGGTCAGTGCATGATTTTGAACTTTTGAATTGTCATTACATTTCGTCTAATTTCATAACATTAGGGACTGATGACCTAGATATTAAGCCGCTTAAAACAAAAAGCATCATCAGGTTTATTATACCTGCACCAATCCAACTACAGACAAGGGAAGTATCTTTCATTACACTACGATATGTTCTTACTTACATGTATAATTGAAGAACTGAAGATCCATATACAGGTATAAATGGTAATTTGGGAGAGAGTAAGCCCATGCGGTATTGCGCATCACAAGAAACTGAGTGAATTGGCTCTGCAGTTCGAACACATTGGATTGCTTTCGGGGGGTGGTTGATTCGAAACCCTCAGTCGGTAGATCTGATGTTCTTTTTGTTTCTCTGTGGTTCCCCCGCTATCACTATTGGCAAATTCTGTGGCTTTACCTTTATTAAGGCAAAGACCGCTTTCATTCATTTAAGTCCCAGCCCTCTTTCCTATGCCATTCTTGCCTTACAACCTGTCTTCAATCAGTGTGATTTAAGCTAATATATATAAAAATCTGGTAATTGTGATTGACTCATTAGTACCCCTGTAGATTTTCTGGGTTTCCCTAATGTGGAAAGCTTGAGATACACCAACTTGCAAGCTAAAAATATGTTTAAAATGATCCCCCGTCCCCTACTGCTTATTGAAGAAAGAAGAAGACTAAAGTAGCATCCAAGCAAAAGGAAGGACAGATAAGTCCTACGTGGTATGCCCTTGAACTGACGGAAATTGCAATAAAATATACAAACTAGATCTCTCTCTCTTTCTCCTGCCTCCGCCCTCCCTTTGAGAATACGGTTACACCAAAATAAAGGCATTTAAATTTAATTTAAGCTGGTGAAGGAGAGAATGTATGACTAGCTCGTTTGGCGGGTTCGAGTCCGGCGGTTTTTGAGGGTGCTCAAATACGCCAGTCTCATGTCCGCAGACCTACCGGTATGTAAAAGAATTCTTGCGGGACGAAATTCTCGCTCCTCGGCGATTATGGAAGCCATAGAATTAGTTAGTATAAATAATAACATTATTATTCTCAATTCAGCAGTGAGCTTGAAAGCGACCTCATTTCTGTTCACATAGCTGAGCACATTAGTTCTCCTCTATGTTTCCTGGATAAGCTTGAAGTTATAACCAGATATAATCAAACTGATAATATGTTCAATAATCTCTCTCCTTTACTTGTATTTGAAGGGAGAAAGAAACTGAAAATGTCGAAAGAAAAGCAGCTTGAATTGTTCTTCGTGATATCCGGCAAAAGAATAGCGTTACAAGAATGTGGCAAAGTTTGGGCTGGGAAGACTTGGGATAAAGGAGACGAGCCGCTCGACTAAGTGGTATGTTCCGAGCTGTCAGTGGGGAGATGGCGTGGAGTGACATCAATAGACAAACAAGTTTGAGTGGTGTCTCTAAAAAGTAGGAAAGATTAAAATATGGAGATAAGGCTGGAATTCAAGAGGACAAATTGGAGCAAATTTTCGCTTATAGGTAGGGGAGTCAGGGATTGGAATAACTTACCAAGGGAGATGTTCAATATATTTCCAATTGCTTAATAATCATTTAAGAAAAGCAAGGAGAATAACAGGTAGGGAATTTGTCACCTGGGCGACTGCCTTAATGCAGATCAGTAGTGATTGATTGATTGATTGATTGATTGATTGATTGATTGATTGATTGATTGATTGACGTACGTGCAAAAGAAAGCAAAGGTACTGAGTAATTTCTGGAACTTTCGAAAATCACACTGCAAAGACTTATTAAATCGTTTAAGATACCCCTCTTTTCAAGGATATGGTTATTGTAATGCGTCTCAAATTAAAGGCAGAAATATGTAACATTAATTTGAGTGAGAAAGTGGGTTTATTTTCTTAATTCCTCATTGAGCATGGGAACGGGCTTAATTATTAATATCTTGATTTATTTCATCATAAATTGTGTCATTTACTGCTGTAAGAGAACGTTCACTATGGATGTATATATTGAGGATAGTTTGATATTGTTATGTCTGGTGATTTTAATATGTAACTAGTCATGTTGGCAGAACGATGCGCCTTAAGAAAAGAGAACAGGGTGGTGATATATACCTTTTAGTGTAGGGCCTAAATTGGCGATTACTATAACTAGTGTGCTTCGCTGCGTCCTCACCCATATCTGCATCTGAAGGCTCATTACCTGAGGGTACTACGTCACATAACCAAGAAGGAAGACCATCTTCGGCCTCAAAGGTGCCTCCTATACTCCAGGCTTCGTGCCCTTCCTCAAAATTGAGATATCGCACTGGTCACGCCCCTTTTAGATTCAGGAAGTATTGTGTCCACCATTTCGGTAGAATGGTATTACAACCTGAAGTACTGATGTAAATATCCTGAATATGTTTCTTCTTCTATAAAATGTGTTTCGGCTAACTCTATGTCAGTCATTTCCCGACGTGTTTTCGGAAAATCTAAGTGTGACTGACTTAACTGAATACAAAATTGAGGTTACGGATTCGAACCCCGTAATATCCCCCCCCCCCTTACAGGTTATCAGTGTGTTTTATGTCCTTCAATGTGCACTATGAAAAACTTGATTGCAGCCTCCCCCAACGCTATTGACGTCGCCCAATACTGGGCAAGCATCGTCTAGCTCTCGAATATTGTTGCTCTATCTGTGATTGTATAATAGACTTGTATATTTGTATAGTAGGAATGTAGATATCTTGTTGCTTTTTGTTAAATGTCTATAAGTAAAGTTGATACTTCTGACACAAATAAAGAAAGAAAGACCCTCAACCATCTCTGGCTGAACGGGTTAATCATAATCTCAGGTCCGCGCTTATTGCCTATCATCACGAAGATCATTCTAGGTGGGACACGTCCCTGCATTGGTTAGCTTTTGCTTTGAACTCGGCTGTTCATGAATCACATAAATTTACTCCAGCTTCGCTGATGTTCAAGTTTGTTCCCAACACGCCGCTCTCTAACATCTGGTCTCTGAGTGATATTCTACCTGAGACAATAGATCCAGATAACATTAAAGATCGTTGGAAGAAGGCTAAAGCCAATCTTAAAGTGTCTCATGAAAAGGTTAGGGAAAGATATGATCGTGGACGGAGACCCACCAATTTGAAGGTAGGCGACCAGGTGATGGTCAAGAATTTTGTTCCCGCGGGCAAGCTTGCCCCCAGATTTCATGGGCCGTGTACTATTCTCAATTTCCTTACACCCGTTACCTTATTGCTAAGCAATCCAGCCACCGAGAGGATATTTAGGGTTCACCTGTCACAGGTGAAACCGGTGTAATTTCTGTGCTAACTTGCTTCATATAATTCTGAAAGAAATATGAAGGTTATATTTTTTTTTTAGGGGTTTCACCTTTAAGGCCTTCTGCCCTTTCAATAGTATTCCTTATATTTAAGCATTTTTGTAAACCTTCCCCGACCAGCTAAACTGCCATCCTGTGATTGCCATGGCCATTACCTTGCTCCCATCTCCTGCTTACATAAAACAGTGGCTGAGTGAATTGAAATTAATATCTCCACGCCGCTGGCCCCTCAGTTCCACCACAATGAATGTACCCTAGAATCATCTGGTCCAACAAAATTCTGCCGCCGAGCTTTAATGTTTCAGTGCTCCCGCAGCAGCGCGGCGTCGTACCACCACTGAGGTGGGGTATGGGCCCGCTCCTCTTCAGTGAGGCCAACCTGTGTACGGCGAGCCGGAGCTCTCCTCCCGGCCAAGGCTGATGTGCAGCGCACATCCTGCAACTTGCCCGCGACCTGTATGTTCGCCGCGGGCGCGGCGTCCTTCAACTCCATGGCTCCTCTCATAGTGCGGTCGAGCAGTATCTCAGGATACTTGAGGGGTCCGAGCGGCCTCCTCTGGACTCAAGCAGCGGCGGCTAATCTGGCCGTCAAAGTCATCGGCAACTGATATATTTAATCAGCTACATGGACATTTAATATCAACAATTACTACAATTTTTGAATTCAACTGCAATATTTGGTGGACTTTGAAAATTTGCTTCACTTTCAATTGTTAAAAGTTTTTCCTTCTGAATTCAACTTCTACAAGCATAAAGACATTACATCAATAATAACTGCAAAGAAATCTGAAACTGGATCCGATCATTTACGTAATTTTTTTTCTCTTCTGCAATTAATGTCTATATCAACATCATAACTTGAACTTTGTTTTCAAACAAATTTGATGTGTTACCCCTTGGAGGAACTTTTGTGGGGGGAGGTCTGTACCGGGCGGTACACCTCGGCGCTGCTAATTTAAAATTTGCGCCAGTTGAAACTCCCCTACTGGAGGAAGCCTGAACTTTAACTACAGTACTAATTCTCAAGTTTTTCAGAAGATGTCACTACTTGTAAATTTTGAAGTGTTCTGAACAGTGTCATTTTCGATGTATTTTTGTTTTGCCTGTAGTAAGAAGTGTGAACATTCTCTTCTAGAGGACACTACTGAAGAACTACAATGGTGCACCCTAGTGCGAAGTGAAAGAACTGTGTTTTGGAGAAATTTTGTGTTCCAAAGTTTGTTCTTTGTTAAATTTCTTTCAGTCCTTGTTTAAGCTGGCAATATTAACCCTTTCTTTCCCCTTGTTTTGAATTTGACCAATCAAGAATTTCTGTAATTAATTTTCCACCAATAATGTGTTTCTTCTTCAGCTAGTGTAGGGGTTTTCGTTATTAACCAATAAAATGATTGCGGGCGGGTGTTCTCATTCCTGAAACGCCTCGAACCTTCCACGAGGGTATATAAACTGCTGATTTTCGGGTCTCCGTGCCACTTCAGCAACAGCTAACAGTGTGTAAATTATGTAGCAGGGGGGCGGGAAGCGCCTCTTTCTTCGGGCAGCCGTTCTACACCCAGGTAATGGCCGTTTAATAACTGCTTTTCTTGCTAGCTCAGCAGTTTAACTCTCGGGGCAGGTCCGAAGCGTTTTACCATGTAACTTTCCCCTAAAATGTAAAGACACTTGGTATCTATTCTATCTTTTTAAACTACAAATCGGGATAGAGAGTGCTTAAACCTCTCACGCTCTCATTCATATTGCTTTGAGGTGAACTTATTTTCACAACCGTTTCTTCCCTTCTAATGTAATGTAAATCATTTTCTTATATAAGTCACCTCTTTAGTATGGGATTAGCCCTTGCATAAGCGGCCTAGTGCCAGGTAGGTTTTAGTAAAACATATTAGGAGTGCAGTTTCGCCTCCTCTCAAGTTGGTATTTTGGAGGCCATGTAATTGAACTGTTTCTTCACTTAACAGGCCTCAGTAGGTTGGGTATTTTACCCCTGTGTGTATGTCCTTGGAGGACAGCTTGAATGTCGAGTTTGGTGTGGTCTTTTATAGGCCGGAACTTTGAGAGCGGATTGCTCTTTTGAAATTTGGTTTCTGTGTGCCTCGAGCAGGATTTTCTGAGTAAGTGCTCCTGGGCATGATTGGGGTTTTCTGGCCCTTTGTTAAACCTTATGTATAAGTAAAGTTGCTTCCTGCTCAAGAATTGTGTGTCTGGCTCTCGGAGCCCAAATCCTGTAACTCTGTAATTGTACATTCTCGAAGGGTTGCTAGGCTACTGAGTACCTGTTATAATTGTTATCTATTGATCTTGAAAAGAAAATATAACCTTGTTAAATTTTATCTTAACTTTAATTTTGTAGATTGAGACCTGTTCATCCCAGCACCTTCTTTCACCTCTGCATATCCACAAAACTCCGTAACAAATATAATCAATAAGATTACGAAGGTATTTCAATTGGAAGCAACTAATAAAATATCCAGTAACAAAAAAATGTATCTTATAGAAAATCTGTGTTTGAAATATTTAAGTAGTGAAAAGTATCAGTAGGAATCAAACCAGCTCCCAAATGATATACAGTAGAGGTCTTTGGAGCAATCCTAACTGCTACACAATACATAACGCAAGATCGTGGAACAACTTGAAGGAAAAGTGAATATTAGGTAAGTAAACAGTGAATCTCATGAAAAAAGTATATTTTCCGTAAGCCTATCAATTGTATGCATTGAAATGAAGAGTCAAACACTGATATCTCTTGAGCCATTTTCTAACTACCGTATTTACGCGAATAATTCCTGCATATTTTTTTTTTTTTTTTAATGTTAGGCACAAAATTTGGGTGCAGGTTTTAGTTGCGTCAAGATTTTGAACACACTACGGGGTCACGTAGTTTTCGTACAGTGTTTTAGATGTGGAGTGTGATGAATTTTTAAGTAATTTAGGAAAGGATTCTAGTAATGAAAGAGACAAAGAATCTTCCGATCTACAGAAAATCAACCCCAATGCAAGTTCAGATTAATTAAATACTTGTCACGTAAGAAGGACTACATGCTAGTTTATGACATATATATTTTATAGCAGTGATTATGCATTTTTATCAACTCTAATATGTTTAGGCAAAGTAGCTACATCCGTCATGTTCATATTTGTACAAAGACCAGGTGTCATCGTCGCCATAAGACCTATCTGTGTCGGTGCGACGTAAAGCAAGTAGCAAAAAAAAAAAAAAACAGGTGGAACTCGAGGAGTCATATAAAATTTTGTTTGTGCCTATGTTACTCCTTCAATGCAAGTAATTTTAGTTCATTTCATTTTTTCAAAATGATCCTTCCTAAAATGAAGGTGCGGGGATTATTCGGTGGCGGGGATTATTCGCGTAATACGGTATTTTCGTTACCTGATGACGGGTTATCAAATTATGCACATTACCTCAAGTGAGCTTTCCTCTGTTGGCCCTGGCTCTGTTAACTCTGATGTGGCTTCGCTCTTCAGAGCTATCACTCCTGATACATGTTCAATATTTTCCTGTGGAAAGTTAGATATATTAGGTATGCACATAACAGACATCTACAAATAAAGTCACCAACAAATGAGCATGATAAAGCATTACCTGACAGTTACTTTCAAAATTTCACTAATGTTTAAGGAAGATTTCTACCAGCAGAGGATTGTTAAAACCAAAGGTTGTACTGAGAATGATACTGATATCCTTGATCACTCCTTATGTTATAAAAAAGGATCAGACTGAGAACCAAATATAATATGAGAAACATTTCCTAGCCATAACAGAAGATATCCTACTGGCCATGGAATTGAGGTCGTCTCGCACAGAATTTGGGAGTAAGCTGCCACAGACATAAAAAGTAAATCGCATGAACTGTTGTCATATGTCCAATCATATCAATCAAATCTTAGAGGTTGTTTGAACCACTTCCAGGTGTTAAAACTGTTCAAAATCATTTTTCTTCTCAGCATAGAGTCTGTTTACAGAAACATTTTTAAAAAATTTGAAATATTTGAATCACATTCTCTACTCCGGTTTTGCTGAGCTCACAGGGGCTACATAAAGCATTGAGACAGTTCTGTTTCAAACAGCATATTTCAATGCTTCCAAGTGTAAAAAGAAAAAAACAAACATGAAAGAAGCAGGCTTATCACAGTCATATACCAGGGAAAGATGTAGCCCAAACTCAATGCACCTACACATAAAATGTTGTACTACTAAGAGGATGTTATGTTGTGTTCCATGAAGAAATGTGGGTATGAGAACACCATCAGTAGAGAGTCAACAATGTTGGAGTGTACATCTGCAGTTTCAGGAGCTCCTTCATGATCTACAATAAGACCTTGAAATTTCTCACTTGGATTCATAGAACCTCGTTGGCAATAAAGATGTGGGCGAGGGACGTTCTAATATAAGTTCATTTACTAAAAAAATTAATTATAGTAAGTTATACAGTTCTAGAATATACCGACTTAACCCATTCAATATAGAAGAAAAAGAACAGTGGCTGAACTAAGGAAAGGAAGAAAAATGATGCACAAAATGACAAAATGAAATAATGACAAAGGGAAAGAAAAGTTAATTTTTTATGTTCCTTACATCCTGAGAGTGTTGGAGCCCTCTAAGAAGAGGCATATTAAAGAAAATTTTCTCAAAAAATCATGTATTCTAGAGTTATGCAGGGTTCTATAAGTAACATAGACACAGACCTGAATGTGAGAAATAAAATAAGCTAATCACTATTCTGCCTTTCTCAATGAATTCAAAGTCTGAGCAAAATACTTATTATGAGAGAAATTACATTCAGATTTTAAGCTATTTTATCTCTCATATGCCATACGCAAATCTGCTCTTTCCTTAACACACATATCTTCCAGCAGATTGTGGATGTGAGAGTAACCCAGAGTAATCACACCTGTGTTGACATCCTGTTTGATGATGCTTCTTGTTTTAAGGGGCCTAACATTGAAGGTCATCAGCCCAACACTCTGTTTAGTAGACTAGTTTGATGATGATGATGATGCTTGTTGTTTAAAGGGCATAACATCTAGGTCATCGGCCCGTAATGGTACGAAATGAAATTCTAATTTAAAAGTACAATAATCACCCAATGACCAGAATTCAAAACGTGATGAAGAACGAATGGATGAATATGAATTTAAAACAATTAGTGGATCCGACCTGCAATGCCTCACCTTCCCAGAAACAATATTACCGACCAAGGGATTCCTACCAAAGCACGATCCTGAATCAATGATGCTTGTTGTATAAAGGGTTTCTATATCCAGGTCAACGGTCCCTCATAATGGCATTTAATTCTAGTAAAGTAGAACCATGGCATTTCTCAAGTTGCGGTACTAATCAAAGGTAGCGTAAACTCACGGTGTTCCAACAACTTATGGTACTACTTACAAGTAATGTACATTGTACAGGTAAAATAGACCTACGGTGTTTCTCACATAATGGCGACACTCATAGGCAAAGCAAACCCATGGTGCACCTCACATAGGTGTACTAATCACAGGGACTAGCATTATCCCGTGGTGTTCCACAAATAATGAGTACAAATCACAGGCAATGTTGACCAAAAGTGACGCTCATAAAGTGGTACTAAGCATAGGCGATGCCCAGACCCGTGGTGTTTCTTACAAATTGGTACAAATCACAGGCAACATAAGCCCGTTATGTTCCACATATAGTGGTACTAATCACAGGCACTGGAAACCCACAGTGAGCCACGCTCTGCTGCTACTAATCACAAACCTATTGTGTACCTAACATAGTGGTACTACTTGCAAGTAAAGGCAACCCATGGCTTTCCCAGGTGATGGTACTAATCACAAGTAGTTTCATGGTTCTAATTCAATCATCCCTTGGTTGCCCCTTTTAGTCACCTCTTACGACAGGCAGGGGATACTGTGGATGTATTCTTCGTCTGCAGCCCAACCCACAGGAGGTAGAGAGAGAAAAGAAAACCTCAACAAGCACACAATTATTCCGAGAGCAGCGTGCATTAGTTGCTGAATTTTAGCTTTAAGCAACTCTTGGGCAATGTATGATCTATAAATTAGCAGTTCACACTGTTTGCAATAGATTATTACTTTCAAATCACAGTTATTCATTGAATATCTCTCTTCCAACATTCAAGGTTTTCAAAGACTCTGAGGTGCAACAATGATGTGCAGGAATTCACTTTCTTGCCAGTATAACAACATACGTGTGCTGGGATAATTCAGCTTCTTCAAATACCTCTAGACCGAACATGAATCACACTCACTAACACGAAATTAGTATGTCATCAGTTTATCCTCTGAGCTATCAGATGAAGAGCCACAGAACTGAAAGTCACACACTCAGAAGATTGCAATGGACTGTGACTAGAGTAGCAACAGATAGAGCAAGGAAAAATGATGAAAAATCATGCTTCTTCTAAATAATTTTCACTGCATCTTCACCTTCATCAGGGTGTTTGCTTTAGACAAGCTATACTCACAGTAAACTGCCAAGGCAGAATTTTAATACGTGCTCACCCAACATTAGTGACAATATAAAAAAGTTTAAATGATGCAAATCTTACCTGGAATTTCTTTTGGAAGAAAAATATGTTCACCATGAGAGCCATGGACCTACTGGCCATAACTTAATTCAATATAGCTCCCAACATTTCAGCAACTACTAGCACTGCAATTGGCTGACATATGATAGGAAATGATGTCAATCCCACAAAGATTCCATTACCAAACCAAGCAGAATAAAGACATTACCACACCCCTTCCATACATCAATTTAAATAACCAACAGACAATAGACAGTCAGTCAAAGGGTACTTAACACATGAAATGCCCTGAAGCCTCAATCTTGAGACACTGCCTATCACAACTTCATCACTAGTTGGACCTAACCATGCTTCCTTCACTATCAAGCCCACAATATTAATTCAGCTTTTTGCCACTATCAAACATAGAATGCACTGCCATCTCCCTAGTAAATGCTAGAGGCCAATTGTCCACTCGGCAGCAATTATCTGGGAGCTTATGCCACCAGAAGCCCTTTCCTTGTCCCACGAACAATGCTTTTGTCACTAGCTGGACTCATAGATGTACATCAATACTGTTATTTCTAGTTTGTAAGTGTTGGCAGCTTTGTGTAGCACACTGTGGCATACTCTCAGACAAAGAAACAAAACAGATACATACCATACTTAGATGCCCAAGCAGCAAAAGATGACTGCTGATGTTAATATTGGGGAAGCACATAGTAAATTATGCCCCTGCCAACCTTATTCAGCCGGTAAGGGTTAAATTCTGACCTCCATGAAGTTATGTGGAATAAGACTTACAAGTGATGCATTTGTTGTTCCTTCAAGCCAGGCTGGTTCCTCCTTGATCTTTATTTGCAAGTCCATTTCACACTGCAACTGAAGCAGTTAGAAGGTACTGGGGTTTATGATTTCTTCCAATGATGTTACACTGAAACACAGACCAGAAAAATGTATTACCTTATTGTTACTTAGGTTATTTTTCAACAGACTAAGCAACAAGCTTGTAATTTTACATGACTCTCAATATCATGATCATACAAAAAAGCCAAAAAAATTTCACATGCCTGTGGATTTTGTGAACATACCTATAGGACCACAAGTTTTCTATGACTGATACTATGATCAGAGCTAAGAACCTCCAGTTTTACATGACTTCAAATACAGTTATCACTTCCATATGAAATATAAGTTAACATGTCTGTCAATATCGAGTTCATTGTCAAAGGATCCCTAGTTTTACATGACACCTTATATCGTATTCATAGCTATATAACATACAGTTTTACATGGAAGTGAAACCACAGCAGACGGGTTTTCTTGTTAAAAATCAAACTACATTGACTTTGATCAAAATGCACAAAACTTCTTGAAAATTCAGTGACTATTCCATTTGCATATCATTCTGATGACCCGGGTCCATATCTTGGAATCTTCGTAACATTGTTATCTTCTGCACTTAGATTCAAAACTAACTGAACAAGATCAGAGTGCCTTGAGATCTGTTCTATCAAAAGTTTCCTTCTTAGGATCAAATTCTCTCAAACTCTTCTCCTCTCATCAAGCTGATTCACTATCTCTTTATTTCTAACATGTTATATCTATCTGATCTTCAACAACTTCCAATAACACGGCATTTGAAAGGCTTCAACTCTGTTTTTCTCAGCACCAGTTATTATCCATGTTTCACTTCCATGCAGTGCCGTACTCCACACTCAGTGTAACATCAATTTTAAGTTCTTCAATGCATTGAATCTAAAGAACACAATGGAGAAAAGATAGGAGTTTAGGTAGGATTTAGTGATGACATTTTTAGATATTGAGAAGGCATATGACAGTGTACCAGGGCAAGCGGTCTTCGATAGATTGATAAAGAAGAACGGAGGGACAGGAGAAGAACCAATTATAAAACCCATACACGAAAAGTGAGTAAGTAGTAAGAAGACTATGACAGGACAAACAAACTGGTTCTAAGTAGAAACAGGACTTCAACAAGGATGTGTATCATCCCCTCTACTCTACATTACAACCATGGATGAAATCCACAAGAGTATACAACAAAAAATGGAAAGCAAAGAAACAAAGGC
Organism: Anabrus simplex; assembly: GCF_040414725.1. Classification (NCBI taxonomy): domain Eukaryota; kingdom Metazoa; phylum Arthropoda; class Insecta; order Orthoptera; family Tettigoniidae; genus Anabrus; species Anabrus simplex. Next base: position 40,452,654 of record NC_090279.1, read on the forward strand.
CTTACTCTTTGCAGACGACATAGTAGTATGGAGAGAAGATGAAATGGAAGTACAAGAACAAGATATTGTATAGAATTAGGAGCCAGAGGTATATGGAATGCACATAAGTGTGGAGAGGTATATGATAGCAGTGGTGATGAGAGGTAATAGAGAAGGAAGTGGGAATATTGAAGTAAATGGAAGACCATTAGAAGTTGTGGAAAGCTTCAAGTATTTGGGGAGAGTAATTGCAGAAGATGGGAAAATAAATTAAGAAATTGGAAAGAGAATTGAACAAGCCAATGAGTTCTATCAATGTGTGAGATCTATAGTCTGGAACTGGGACGTCCCTAAGGAATGAAAGAAAATGTTGCACCCTATGTATTACACACCAATTTTGACATATGCATCAGGCACATGGACAACAGCAAACTATGATGAAAGCAGAACACAAGAGGCTAAGATGAAATTCCTTAGAGGAATGATAGGGAGGATATGAAGGGATAAAGTCAGAAACATAGAAATCAGGGAAAGAATTGGATTCCCTAAACTTGTTACCTTTTATGTTTTTAGCATAGATCAGTTCTAAAACACGATTTCTCAAAAAAAAGGAGAGGAGAGTCTCCCTCAATCATATGACAGAGCACAATGTTTACGTGTCAGGCCAAACAGAGTGGAAGCGTGCACGAGGCAATGCGCAGTTAGTCGCACAGAACACAAACCAAGGCCCTTCCCGAGAGGTATTCCGTAGTAGGAGCATAGGAATAAAAAGGGGACACCAAACAAATAAAAAGCCCAAGGGATCAGGTTTTAAGAATCATGACATATATTGTAGCAACATCAAAAGAATGCTTATAAACACGATACATGGCAATGAAACTCATAATCTTTGGTATTGGTCAGGTACTGGAATAGTAGACATGTTAGAAGATTAAGTTAAGAAAATAAGGCGTATGTACAAGTACTTTGTGAGAATGTGGACAGATGATTAGATTCAAATAGTTACAATGGTAACAATATCGTAACAAGGACGTACCCCGAATATACATCAAAAAAATATTACTAGTGGAATGATACATTCAGTAAACATTGGGATAGCAATGCATAGAAACCACCACATGGATATTTCACAATATTTAATCCCCCGAATACGAATTTCATCAACTAGAAGAATAACTTGACATTAATTTTAAAACCATTGAATAGAAAGAACACCTATGAAAATTTGCAGACTATTACTAATCTTTCTAGTGCATTTTTAATTTCTCATAGAAGAAGAAGAATAGGAAGTAACAAGGGCATACACCGGTAGAAGGAGAGGTAGTGAAAATGGATAAAGAAAAAACAAAACACAGGTGAGGGCATTACGGTAACAGGCAGCGATCAGCCTGCAAAAACCCGTTGAAGGTTAAGTTCATTTGAACACACGATGTAAGGTTCCAGCTCGCTTATTGGTCCGCCAAGGAAAACTCCCCAATCACAGTTGTCAAAGTTCACAGAAATGAAGGAAGTGCTCCATAGTGAAAGTAAAGTCCAAAAAAGGGCCGAAATTTTACAAGCTTGATATTTGTAACAAAGTGTGTGAGGAGCTAGAAAGAATATCAACATGAATATGTAAAATAAAACATGAGTCTGCTCACCCAGTGAGACATAGAAGGTTTCCACACAGGTTAAATAAGTCAGCACGACCAGCCGCGGACGATATAAAACTCCCACTGCTTACAATAGCATAATGCACACACCTGATCGCCGATCAAGGCGAAACGGCAAGTTTATATAGGCCGGAGAGCCAGGCGTGGAATGTGCGGGAACAATGATGACGTCAGGGGATGGCGGGGAGAGGATAGCAAGCACACACACAGTCGTGAGGCAGACAAGGCAACAGATGGATGGTAAGCGTAGCAGTCCAATGTCACTGGGAGGAAGCAATGAATATGCACAAGGTAAGAAAACATATATATCGGGAGCACGTTACAAACTGCAAGACATGATAGAGACCAATAACCTGAAATGGTATGGACATATGATGAGAATGGGACAGGGTAGAGTTCCAGAGAGTGATTACAGAGAAAATAAAAGGAGAAAGACATCGAGGAATGCCCAGAAAGAGGTGGATGAATGCGGGGAAAGAGAGTACAGAGAAGAGAGGAGTAAAAGTAGAAAAAAAATATTGGAAAAAATAAGGGAGTTGTGGAGACAGAAAAATGAGATGAGGTGGTCCTTAATTCACAACTCTACCCAAAAGACTGGAAATGGAAAAAGAAGAAGAAGAATCTGTTGAAATGAAGACAAAAATTTATTCAACACTTCTACCAGCTCATTTCATCGAACCTTTACTTAAGTGCACTTTCTTTATTTGTCTGTGCATGTCATGTCTTATGACACAACCGAGGGTTGCTTAACACAGCACCCCTTGAAGGGAGTTCTGTGTCAAACAACTGGTTTAAATGTTTTGCAGTTTGTTCCCCACATGGTATGAAACTAGTCTGTGTTGAATACGTCGAGTGGTGCCTAACTGAATTCATTTCAGCCAATAACAGTGCTTGTTATTCACTTTGTGATATTTTACTGTAAAAGTAAACATAATGTACACATGTAACACGAGCTCGTTCCTGTGGCCAATTGCGTTGATTCTTACTCATTGCCAGGTAACAGATTTCTATGGAAACACATATCTATTCAGGAAACTATGATCAATTGTATTTTGTATATTGCAACGTAGGGGACACTAGGCCTACTTGTTCAGGCCTTCACTGGTTATTCTATTAATATATTCTTGATTTCACTTTCAAGTACTATCTGCGCACTTTTTAGCGATAGATTTACACGCTAGTGCAGAATCGATCGACTTCGGTTATCTTCGAGATTCGTATTGGCAACTTTTGAAACACAAACTAAGAATCGCTTGTCATCGCTGTGCGACATCTGGCGTACACTTAAAGTACTCGTACTGTTTTGTTTACATAGCAAAGCCAAACTATAGAATTCATGCGAGGAACAAGATTCGCATCGGGAAATATTATATAGTATTATATATTGTGTGTGTGACACAGTTGTTGGCATTAAGATAATAAAGATTTAGAAAATTCATATCGATCGATCATATTATCGATTCAATTCAGATTTCATTTCCATTCAGTTGGCAGTATTTACCGGAACCGGCAGTGCTTCCTTCTTACTACTCACCGAGTACAAAAATCTATCACTAAAAAGTGCGCGTACAGTAACTACCTTTTACAGTTTCCAGAGCCACAATATGTTCTTGAAGATTTTTCTTCCATTCCTGCTACTGGTTTAATATTGCCCTAACAAGTCAAAGCGAAAGTGCTAGGGTTAAGAAGGTAGCTGCGTTAAATAAGGTTAATTAACGAGTAAATGGGGAAACCACGGAAACGATTTTCAGGGCTGCCTATCCTGGGATTTGAACCCATGCAAACTCACTGCCACACGCCCATGAAGAAGATCTTTTACACACCAATAAATCAGGAAATATCTTACGAAAGAGAGGCAGCCTACTGTTAACTAAAACATCAGGAGTAAATACCGGATATAGCTGTTGTGGGATAAGGATGTGATACAGAAGAATCTTCATAACAACACTGATATACTAAGAAATCTACATATGCAGATATTTTCACAGATATCCTGCACAGAACAACTCTCAAGATTTCGAACACTACCAGTACTAAAATCTTTCGCAGCCTACAGTGTATAGAACAACCAAACATTCATAGCGCCACTTTTAAATCGCACAAAGAGGCAAATAACACAGCAACACAATAATTAAAATGATACCGATACACTATCTAATAATAATAATAATGTTATTTGCTTTACGTCCCACTAACTACTTTTTAAGGTCTTCGGAGACGCCGAGGTGCCGGAATTTAGTCCCGCAGGAGTTCTTTTACGTGCCAGTAAATCTACCGACACGGGGCTGTCGTATTTGAGCACCTTCAAATACCACCGGACTGAGCCAGGATCGAACCTGCCAAGTTGGGGTTAGAAGGCCAGCGCCTTAACTGTCTGAGCCACTCAGCCCGGCGATACACTATCTTGTCACTTTTTTCTGAAACTAATATCCGCAATTCTTCACCTCATTCCTCATTCCAATAAATTTAGATATCCGATATATTGCTACAACACACGATTTGCAGGTACTTGTAACGCAAAGGCCAGGAGGTTTCAAAAAGAAAGCTAGTTATATGCTTATACATTTTTAATGCTTAAATAAAAATAAAATGACGAAAATTTTAAAAATTTGTATAATGCTGAAACTGAGAAACATTAGCATTAACTTTTAACGGTTCTCAATTGAGATCTATAAGTTTGGCAAAAGTAAATTACTGAAACTTGAACATTACCGACAATAAGTGTAAAGTGATAGAAATCACAATTCCTCAATGAAGAAAATCTGAAACACAATTAACGGCATAAACTGTACAACTGGTTAACACGCGCCTGATACAACAACATACCTCACACTTCGAGACAAAACCTGATAATAATAATATTTTATTAACGGTAATACCATTTTAATGTATTCTACAGTTTGTTAGGTCATCAGCGCAGAGGCTGGTTAGATCCTCAAATAGCACTACCAAAGGCTATGCAGTTATAGGGAAACCGCAAAAACCAATGGCAGAGCCTAAATGAGGCGAACTAGACAGGATGAGGAGTGAGGTAGTTTGCCATTGCTAATCACTTAAAACAAACTCTTGAAGAACGGATTTGATTTGTATCAGTCAGTAAAGGAGGCTGAATTTAGGAAAGGATGTATTACCAGTGACAACTCCAGAATATATGACACTTCTTCTTCTTCTCCTTGGTTAGTTTTTGGACATCGTCGTAAGACGCTACGTCCAGTCACTGGTTTGCGAGACAAGTAATGTCTGGGAAAGGTACCAACATTAGAAGAAATTAGTACACTACGAGATAGTAGGGTTAGCTATGTGATGAGGCTAATTACAGCCGGCAATAATGAAACTGAGGAATATACTAAGAATATGGAGGCTAAACTATCAAGGCATAACACAAAAACACTGGGACACAGGGTTCTAATGCTTCACGTCTGTGTGGTCTGCCACGACGTCTTACTACAAACAAACTAGACCGGACCACAAATAAGGGTTGGGATGCGAAAGTGCGTACATATAGGGAAAGGAAAGGTTACAATTGGATGGTACAGGTAACTAAAAAAGTAAGTATGAAGTCTACAACGCGAAAAGTCGGTTGAAACACTAAACACGAAACATTTAACGGCAGTTGGTAACCCGCATGAAGAAGCTTAGCTACGAATTCGCGACGGTGATGTTCATATGTCTGACACTGAAAAAAGATATGATTGACAGTACCTACTGCCCGACCGCATGGACATAAGTTACTTTCGATAAGATTAAGGCGATAGAGATGAGCAGGCGTACACACATGATTTAAGCGGAGCCGTATGATTGTAGTAATATGACGCCGAGTGTAGTGACCAAAGGCGAACCACGGTTTATTAAGAATATCAGGCATAAGCGTGAATAAGTGCTTACCTTTCAACTGGGAAGTTCGGCGCCATTGCACACCACTGATCGCGGATGAAGTGACGACAGTGTTCCCATAAGTCTGTGTGTGAAACTGCGATATAGTAGACCAATCCAGTACCCTGGGCGGCCTCTTTAGATAGGATATCCGCTGTGACGTTGCCGTGTATTCCAGAATGGCCCGGAAGCCATGCGAAGAATACTTCAACATGACGGAGGGACAAGTCATAACGTAATTTGCGGAAATTTTGAATGTACCAATTAGTGGTATGTTCGGGATTGTCTAAAGCCATCAAGGTGCTTTAGGAGTCAGTACAAATGAGAGCTGTTAATATTCCAGAATATTTTATGATGTTTCTTATTTAATATGTTCCGACAATTTCATTGCAGTATCCGCATGTTTTACTTGGCAAGTAGGGGAAAGTCCCATGGATAGAAGAATCTCCTCATATACTGATTGTATCTTAGGCTTCCATGGGTCGTTTGGGTCTATTTCTGCGAGTACATCTGCAAAGTTGTTAAAGATTTTCCGACACTGTTCATTAGAATTAACGTTTGATTTACAATGTAAAGCCTTGACAGAGGGAGATGCCGATATTGGCGCGGGGGAAGCCGAAGGTTGCCCTTGAGGACTTGGCTTCCGTGATGTAGATGCAGGCTCGTTAGAAGTAGCAGGTATCAAAGGCACGACTGGAGTGCCAGAATGTTCTGGAACCGTCTTCGGATTACTGATCAAATTAAGATATGATGCCCTGTCATAACCTGGTTTAACGGGTGGGCGGGAAGGGTTACTAACCACCATAGTAAATTTACGCTTTCGAGGGAGAGTTTCGTCCGATTGAGATGGTCTATTGGGTAAAGGAGGAAAATGTTGGGGCATCAGAAGGGGGTTAGATAGGGACTGTAATGGGGCAAAATAGTTTTTCACTTCGAAATATGATTTGTTTTCAACACTCATAATGCGTTTAATTTCTTTTTGTTGTTTGTGGATTTCACAATGTTCTGCTCCCGCAGGATGATTTCCGCCACAGTTAGCACATTTAACGACTTGGTGAGTGCAATCTTCAGTAGAATGAGTAAGGGAACACTTTCCACATCTCGGCTCCCTGGAACGACAATTAGTAGCGGTGTGTCCATACCGCTGACATCGTTTGCATAATAAAGGAGAGAATATAAAGGCCTGAACCTCTAAAATGACTTTAAAAATGGACACACTTTTCGGAAGTTGTTGACTTTCGAATACAACCTTCACAGTACCTGTAGGGATATATTCAGTTTTTCCGTCTTTAGATGAACGTCTATTTAGACGTTGTACTTTCACTACAGGATATGGTGAGTCTAAATAGGTGAGAATGTCGGATTCGGAAATAGTAGTGTCTACTCCCCGTATTACCCCTACTCGCTGAATATTCGAAGACGGAATAAAAGCTGTCAATTTCTTTTCTGTAAGAATGGGATGAGAAAGAAAGGCGTTTGCAGCCTTACTAGACATGAAAGTAACTTGAATTCTATTTCTTCCCTTCCTATGGATGGCCTTGACGTCACCAATTTGCCTCTCGTAGAAAATCCGTCCCAGAGCCATAGGGTGAATATGTCCTATTTTATTTGTAGAGTCAATCGATTCGACAAATACTATGTAAGGGCCAAGATGAGTGTTAGAATAGGTAGATACAGGAACGTGCGGACGCTGATCCGAATCACGTATTGTATCTTGAGAACTGTCTCGTTGGGTAGCTGTATTACTAACGTCCATGTGTAAATCCTTACGCACGGCATCTTTACCAATATCAGGAGGTCGTCCTAAAGGGCCACCGCCACTATCTACAGACATAGTAGTCCAAAAAGGAATTACCCTACACTAGCACCGGAACAAACACAAAAGAAAATTACTAGGATACAAACACAAACATAAAACACTCTACTTATCTACAGACAGGAAAAAGCCGCTGCACCAGTGACCGGAGCGAGACGTGTGCACTGCACAACAGCCGAACACCGAATGCCTTGTAAATTTTTAAATGAATCCAAAGAGCGAGCTTTAGATCGATTTCACTCCTCGCGACAAAATTACGTCAACTGCATTAACTCGACCTGCGCATCTAAGAATATATGACACTTATTGAAAAGTTGCTTGCTTGCTTGCTGATGCTTATGGGCTGTGTCTACGACATTTCACCCAGTCAATACTCGCTTACTCATATAAACACACTGGTATAAATGAAAAACTGCAGTGCAGTAATGGATGCTTGAGCTTGCAAGTAGAAAAACACAAAACACTGATCTTCACTATATCACATAACAACCCTATGTTGCTAGAGCATACTGTTTGCATACGGGAAATTTCCAATCTTGCAATCACACTGTGTCTAAAGCTTCACCCACACGAAGAATCCAAAATAGCACTCGCAAGTAATACACTAATGTTATAAGGAATCACTCAAATGGAACCTTCAAAAGCATGAGCAATGCTCACCCGATATTACAGACAGAATTATAACACGATATTGGCTTCATCTAGAAACAAATTTAGCACTCGAATAATCTCGACTGTAGGATTACAGAGCAAACAAGAAACACTGGTTGGAAAAACCTGCTTGAGTCGCTTAAGATTAGTCAAAAGTTTTTTACGGGGGTTAGCACATAAAGAACATTCAAATAAAATGTGGTTGGAGTCGCCATTACGGATATTTGTACCACACAAACAGTTTGTATCCTGCGTTAAATGGAAACGTGATCTATATTGTGGTGTAAGGGCATGATTAAACCGTAACCGAATGATGTTAATAATATGTCGTCTAGTATAAGATCCTCGCGTAAACCAAGGTTTAACTAAAAGTGTTGGTTGTAAATGATAATAGAAGTTACCTTTGACTTGTGCAGTCTGTCGAAAAAAATGCTGCCAGTCTTGACGCCCCTCCTGTCGGGTAACAACTACATAATCAGAAGCTGGAACAATATTGTTAGTATTCGGAACAGGAAGACGAGAAGCTTGTTTTGCAAGACAATCTACTTTTTCATTGCCCTCAATACCTACATGACCTGGTACCCATACTAAAGTTATGTAAGTACCGACGTTGTCAAGCATATAAAGGAGATTCTTGACATTGTATACATACCAATTGTAGGATAACTCATACGAAACCAAAGATTGCAATGCACTCAGCGAATCCGTATAGATTGTAACTCTCGTATATCCCTGTCGCTGAACAAGAAGTAAAGCTTGCTGTATAGCGAGTAACTCCGCTGTAAAAATCGAACAGTCACTAGGCGAACCATATTGCTCTTTAACATTTAGAGAAGGTATATAATAAGCGGAACCAACTCCATTAATGTCCTTTGCCCCATCTGTAAAAATGTTTATGCTTCGTGGAATATTAGAAAATTTCACTCTTTTAACAGGACAAATCTCGGTCCCCTGCAGACAAGTAACGTTAGTAGAGCCATTACGGATAGGCCATATTATTTGAGGCTTATAATAAGAAACCTGATAGGGTAAGGTATAGGGTATGAAATTAACACTGTGTATTAAGGTACACTGTTTCGACTTCAATGTAGCAAAAGCATGAAACAGTACTGGCAATCTGCGTAAACCCTGCCGCCGTACGGAATAATACTCCGAAAGTAACTGCAACTTCGGAATTAAAGGATGACTTGTTAAAGAAAACTTTTTAAGTAAATATGTCGTCGCAAGTATTTTTCTACGTACTTGTAAGGGAGCTTCGCAGGATTCGACTAAAAGTGCATTGGTAGGTGTGGACTTTAAATCTCCAATACAGGAGCGTAGTGCTTTATATTGACAAGTGTTAAGAATATTCAAGTTAGTATACGATGCCAAGTCAAAAATATGCGATCCGTAGTCCAATATCGAGCGAATAGTGGCTTTGTACAAAGCACCACAACGGGATCTGCCCCCCATTGCCTACGGGTTACAGCTTGTATTACCTGAATATACCGTTCACTCTTCGAACGCAAGTATAAAAAATGATGTTTCCATGTAAGTTTTTGATCGATAAATAACCCAAGATATTTATGGTGACTAACCACTGGTATTTCATACTGATCAAAAACAAGTGGCGATCGGTCATAGGTTCGGTGATGTGTAAATATAATCGCTCGACATTTCGCTATGGAAAGATTTAACCCATGGGCCTCTAACCATGTTCTAGCTTCATGAAGCGTGTAACTAATATGTTGTCTACAGAGCTGTAAATCTTCGTGTGTATAATAGAGCAAGAAATCGTCAGCATACGCCTGTAGTCGAGCATGACGTAAAATGACCGTTTCGAAGTCTTTCATGAAAAGAGCGAAAAGAATACCACTCAGAATATCGCCCTGTGGCAACCCATTACTTACCTGCCGGGGCGGGATTGTATAAGGTGTCGATTTAAATCTGAGTGTTTGATAAGTCAGAAGTCGTCTGAGAATGATAATGAATCCCTCAGGAATGTGAAGAGTTGCAAGTTTTTCCCATAATATGTTCAAAGGTACGGAATCATAGGCCCGTTGAATATCAAGGAAAACCGCTATGGTACTATGTTTTCTATGACGAGCTAATAATAAATCGATAACAAAACTATTAAATGCATCAGATGTACTGCGTCCCTTAAAAAAGGCATATTGATAACGAGGCGTCAAGTTATAGTTTTCTAATACCCATATGATTCTTCGAAGTAAGATCTTTAGAAATACTTTACGGAGGCACGAACCAAGGACGATACCGCGATAATTACTAACCTCAGTGGGTAACTGCTTATTTTTAAGAATGGGAATTAGAAAAAAGTCATTCCAACTAACAGGTGTACTATGATTGCGAAAGATATCATTATACCTGTTTAATAATGCCTTCTTTGCTCTAATAGGTAACAATTTGAGCATTTGATATGATATATTATCTGGACCTGGGGAGGAATTTGAGCACGATTGGAGTACTGCCTCTAATTCCCGATAATCGCATGGTTGTAGCAATACGGAAAAACGTGCGTCTATTGGGTCTTGGGAATGAACATACTGTGGAACAACCAAATCTGGCGTCTCTTTAACAAGAAAATCAGATAATACCTGACCTGGGATGGTCGTGGCAGGGGAGTGCTGCGTAACTCGTGTGATTGCCCTGATGGCATTCCACAAGTCTGCAAGTGGAACCTGACGCGTGAAGGACGATATAAACTCCCTCCAAGCGACACGACGTTTTTGATGGAAAATGCGGCGAGTTTGTGCTATGTGTCGTTTGAGCCGGAAGTAATTTTCAGGTGTTGCGTGCTGCCTATACTGTCGAAAAAGTACTTTGCGGGTTTGAATCAGCAAATGACATTCCTCGTCCCACCATTTAACGTGCGCAGGTTTCCTAGAAGATAAAGGGGGTGAAACGATGATGGGGTGGTGAATATTAATATAATCTGTTAAAATCTGCAGTAAAGTGTGATATGAAAAATCATTTTCCGGTATTTGTTGTAACGCATCTTCAATGTAAGCGGTATATATTTGCGGTTTAAATCTCCTCAAAGATCGAATCATGTTATTTTGAGATGTGTGTTGCGGTGGAGAAAAGGGTCTGCCTACACCATAAGAAGTAACAATAGGGAAATGATCACTGGAATAAGTATCACTCAAAGTATGCCACGTAGTGATAGACAACATATTTCGCTTACACAGTGTTAAATCTACTGCGCTAGGAGGGGCAGACGGCGCAGTCAAACGCGCAGGAGAGCCGTCATTCAAAATAGCAAGAGCATGGTTATTTACTGCATTAAGGAACTGTGTACCTTGAGGAGTATCCAAATTTCCTCCCCACAGTGTGTGATGAAGATTAAAGTCCCCAAAGATAAAAACATATGGTTCGGTAGTAAATTGTTGAAAGAATTGGTTCCATTGTCTCTCAGTAATGGAAATTTCAGGAGGACAGTAGATATTTACAAGTAAAATATTCATATAATATAATCCTATAACATATGTATGGGGTACGGCCTGAATATTCGAATGAGTTCGATATGGTATAGACGAGTGGACCAAAAAGGCAATTCCACCGTAACCTGGTCCATCATTCCGTAAAACTTTGTAATTAGGATACTTAATGCGAGTCTCAAGATTAAACCAAGCTTCTTGTATAGCTAAAAAGTTAGGTATTGTTTCCTGAATTAATTTAAATAGCTCATGACGTTTGTTTATGAGACTTCTAGCGTTCCATTGAGTGATTCTGATCATAGAATTGAATAAAACTACAAACCCTGTCTCTTAACTGGAATACATTATGAGCTAACTCGGGGTGATCACCCAGTAATTATACCAATTGCTGAATAGATTGATAAAGACAACTTTGAAGATATTCTCGTTGCCTATGAAATGACGAAAGTGGTTGCGCCATTGAGGCGCTACTCGTGGCAACAGGTTCGTCCAAAGGTGCCGCCATCCGCCGGCTTGCGCCATTGGAAACAGGTGTAACTCTTGAAGCTGCCATCTCCATGCGGGGAATCTCCCGAACCAAATTTTGATAACCTTCCTTATCATATCCTGGGGCTGGTACTGGTCTCGGTGATTTTAAAAGTACTTGTGTGAATTTTCTCTTACGGGGATTCGACTGTGTAGGAGTCTGCTCCTCCCCAGTTAAAGGGGGGAAATTTTGAGAATTGTCTACTACATTATATTCACTAGGTTGGACTTTTTGTACAGCGACCTTGAACGATAAGTTCTGATGGCTCATTATCTTTTTAATGTGGACTTGCTGTTGGTGAGTTGGACAGTCAACATCCCCAGTTGAATGGGTACCGCGACAATGCACGCATTGCAGGAAAGTTTCCGTACAGTTCGCCGTAGTATGGTGCAATGCACATTTCCCACACCGTGGACCTGTCGCTCTGCAATGCTTATCAACGTGACCGTACCGTTGGCATTTTTTACAGATAATGGGAGCAAAAACATATGGCTCCACCTCTAAATGCGCCTGATATAAGGACACATACTGGGGAAGTTTCTGCGCACGAAAAACCACTTTATAGATCCAGTAGGGACATACTGTGTTCCGTCTTCGTTAACAATTCTACAGTTCAAACGCTTTACAGATTTGATAGTAGCAGGAGACTTTAAGTGCTTTAAAATAGCATCCTCTTTCAATGTCTTCTCTACTCCCCTGATAACTCCTACCCGCAATACATTAGAACTAGGTATGTATGCCCGTAACTTAAGCTCAACTAATAAAGGGTGTTTCAAAAATGAATTTGCCTGTACGGCATATACAAATTCTATTTGTACCCTATTTCGTCCCTTGCGGGCCACTGATTTTATGCCTGGAATATTTTTCTCATAGAAAATTCTACCCAGGGTCATAGGATGTACGTTACCGACATTGCCTGTTGCTGTGGACTCCACAAAAATAATGAAAGGGCCATAATGAGTACTAGGATAAAGTTCCTGCGACTCAGTCTTCGAAATCGAAGCACCAGTCTCGTTATTCACCACCTCATTTGGTGTATGCGATTTATTCACTGTACCACTATTCTCACTTGAACTATCATCCTCATCCTGGTCCATTTGAATTGTCTCTTCCCTAGCAACTGTGAGGGTTGAAGGATCAGGAGACTCCTCACCACCACTTTGCTCCCCCATTACGTACGAATTACACTCGTAGAATAACTACTCAATACCGTCCATGCTACCTCTTCACAGCGACTGTCCACTCAACTGCACACTATCACTGCTAAGAGAGAACTGTATTGAAAAGTTCACGGTGTGCCATAGAGAATCTTGTCTTGTCTTGCGGATATTTATTTGGGATTCAATAAATTCTTTCCCAGTCACGAGACCATTAATATATTACACTTATGGCACAAAAGCACACGATTACATCACTAATGCCCGATTTTACCATGATCACACGTAGATAGATGCACTTAAAGAAGCAATATTATATCGGGTATAAGTACAGTAGGTTCATGGAAGTATTACATTCGGTACTGAGCAGAGACATAAATAACTTAGTAAGCTGTAATAGGAGTAACGTGTTACACTGAACAAGATCGGAAAGTAATAAAAACCTTGATACAGTATCCACTCACCAGGAACATATAGAAGTGCCACCTCACAAACATGTCGGAACAAAACAACTGAAAAACTAGATCATAATTACAATTTGATGTGAGTGTTATCAAATACAGTAGAGACAATACACGACACTTACGGATTTCGCCTTGCTAAAATGGGAGACAATTCGACGGTGGCGCTCCTAGTGACTTGACCTGAACAAATCGCGCTAAATTCAAATATCAATGGAAATGTATATACGGAAATGGATAAATAAATTACGTCTAGAAAGAAAGTGGTATTGAGATATTAACTTCGAAGTTGCTAAAGCAATTCTGAATAAATGAATGAAGAATTATTTAAAAAGTTATTATTCAAAGACTGAAATTAGACATATAAACAAGGTGTGAAATGGACTGCTGTGAAATGGCTTGATCTTCCATTTATGCATTACTTTTTTAGCTTTAGCATACCTGCCTGAAATCTTACGGTTGGATTTGTCTTTTTTCCTCATTTGAAAACATTGTATCATCACATTAGGACATTTGTCAATAAAAAATATCGGCACATTCCTTATACATATGATGCAATGAATTAACATTTAAGAGCTGGACAATTTTCCTCTTAACATGAAGCCTACTAACAGAAAGAAAATCTATAAAATCTCGGCTTTAATCTGAGAAGAGGGATAAAAGAAAGAAAGAAAAGTTTGATAATGTTGTCGATAGTGATGCTTTGAGGAATATCTACGTACAATTAGAGTAAAAATATAACATACCCTTGGCTGTATAGTCGAGGATTTTTAAAGTCGCTGGCCTGGAAATGATCTGAACAGATAATTCTTATACAAGCGTAACGTCCCTTCTTTCTTGTACACTTTATTCAAATCGCTTCTGTGACATTTCAAAACCCACAGATCACACCTACAACAACACATCGGTATTGAAGGTTAACTGCTGCACTATACAATAAAATATGCGTATTATATTTTAAGCCCGTTAAAATATGGGTCGAGCAGGTCAGAAGATTATGAAGTACTATAAAAATCGCTGTCACTGGAAGAATATATATGCAAACACAATATTACTTACATGTTCTTGTCACGAGGGAACCTGAAGAACGACCGCGCATTTTTCTCTACTTCGTAATTACTGCAGCCACACACAGCACATACCTTTCCCCTCATGTTGAGAGGAGATATCAAGGAATGGCACACGCTACTATTTAATTATGCCAACTCACTGAAAACGCATAAATAACACCAAAAACTTCACACAAAAATACACGTGCTCTTATGACAGAATCAGTACCGTTCAGGTCTATCCGCTAGAGTGAGCTCCAATAGCTGTCCCTAGATATCTCGCTCAGTGTCGTGTATTGTCTGTACTGTATTTGGTGTTATCAAGGTATTCGTTTAAAATAGTAATGATCGTAGGCGAAGGTTGGTGCAACAAAACTGAAAGTCGTGTAGGGAAAGGTACGTGAACTTTAAGTAATTTCTGCATTAAAATGGCCTGGTGATGTGCATATTGGGGGCAATGAAAAAACAAGTGGTCACTATCGCCCTGAGATTCTCCGCAGGAACAAGTTGGGTCGTTCGTAATTTGAAATCGAGTTAGATGTACTGGGGTTAAGGCATGATTAAAACGTAGTCGGATGATATTGGTAATGTGACGTCGTGTATACGGATCATTTGCAAACCACGGCAGTTTGGAAATACTCGGTTGAATTTGATAGTAATGTTGGCCTTTCGTACGAGCAGATAATCGCCATTGTGTGCACCATGTGTGTTGAGCTGCAGTTTTGATATGTGGAAAGAAGTCGGGAATCGGAGTTTTGATTTGTAATATATTCGCGGTATCTGCACTGGCGTCTTTCGCTGCTATATCGGCCATATCGTTGCCTACGTGCCGATTATGCCCTTTAATCCATATTAGCGTTATAACAAAAACGGATGTTTCAAGTCGAAATAGAAGAGACTTAACTTCGTAAAATGTATTTGTATGAGGGGCGAGTGATTGCAGAGCTTGTAAAACACTTTGAGAATCGCTGAATATATTTATTTTTTTGGATTGCAACTGTTGAACATATACGAGGGCTTGGTATATGGCATATAATTCTGCGGTAAAGATAGTTAAATTATTAGGTAACGGATATTTAAAGCTAGTGTGTAGTTGTGGATCGTAAAATGCTGCTCCGACTCCAGTATTTGATTTTGACCCATCGGTAAATAGGTGGTAATCTGATGAGGTTATGGGACTTTTACATTTCTTATGAGCATATAATGTGGGATAAGGTGCAGACATTGATTGGTTTGATGCATCAGAAGGGGCAATGATAATAGAAGGACGGAATGTTTGAATATCATAGTGGTATGAATGCGTATTAACGCGTGGTGTACGAAGTATAGTCTCAGTAAGATGGTGGATTTCAGCATAAGCCATATATATGGCGGGATACCGATGATTGGGAGGAGGACGCTGTTGATAATATTCATATAATAATTGTAATTTAGGGACAAGAAGGGAGTTCGTTCTACTAATATGTTTAAATAGGAATTTTTTGGAAATTTTTATCCTGCGAATATACAGTGGTTCTTCCGTAGTTTCTACTAATAAAGCGTTAGTTGGTGTTGTGCGGATGGCACCCACACTGATACGTAGTGCTGAAAATTGGAGACGATCCAAAGCTAATAAACTATGTTTAGAGGTTAAATCAATAATGTGGGCGCTATAATCAAGTATGGACCGAATGGTTGCATGATATAGCTGTAGTGCTGACAAGGGGTCAGCACCCCATGCACGCTTCGTTACCGTTCGTAAGATGGTGATATAACGATCAGATTTCCTAATAAGATGCCGTAGATGAGTTTGCCATGTGAGTTTTTGACCGATATATATTCCTAAATATAAGTGTTGTGAAACCAAGAGAATGCTATAAGTGTCAAAGTTAATAGAGCTTTTATCAAAGGTTCGTTTATGTGTAAAGATCATCGCTGCACATTTAGGTATAGAAAGTGAAAGTCCATGGGCCGTTAGCCACTGAAAGACTAAACTTAAAACCCGAGATATTGTGCCTCAACAAAGGTCAATGTGGGAGTCAGAACAATAAATAACATAATCATCCGCGTAAGCTAGAATTCGAGCGTGTGGAATCACAAGAGATTCGATCTCTTTCATGTAAAGGGCAAACAAAATTCCACTGAGTATCGAACCCTGTGGTAAACCTTGTGATGTGTAACGGCTATCAATTGTGTGTTGGGGAGATTTAATAGTTAACCGGCGGTTAGTAAATAGTTGATTTAAAATAGAAAGGAATTGGATGGGGAATCCAGCACTAAATAATTTCTCCCAGAGGATATGCAATAACACAGCATCATAGGCACCTTTAATATCCAAAAAAACTGCCACGATAGATTGTTTTCGCCATTTTGCTAATAAGATGTCGAGTAAGAAAATAATGATAGGGTCTTGTGTACTATTACCACGTCGAAAGGCGAACTGATACTTGGGTAATAGCGAGTGATATTCCAATACCCACGCCATTCGTTTCATAAGGAGTTTACAAAAGACTTTGCGTATACACGATCCCAGAACTATGCCTCGGAAATTTTCAGGTTCGGTAGGTCGTTTTGTTGGTTTCAAAATGGGTGTGATGAAAAACTCGCTCCATGATGCTGGTACATGTAATGTCTCGAAAATACTATTATAATATTTGAGTAAATAAATTTGGACATGGGGAGGGGGGTAAGGCCTTGAGCATTGATAAGTAATTGCATCAGGTCCTGGTGATGAGCTATTAACGGTACATAATACAGAGTGTAATTCATTATATGTAATTGGATTCAAAAGGGAAATAAAAGAACAAGAATTATTCTGTGAGGTGGGTAGAAAGAATGGATTTACTGTAACAGGGGCAAGGGTGTATAAAAAATCTTCTAGAACTTGTCGCGGATAAGCAGAAGAAGTTTGGTATTGGAAAGTTCTCGTGATCATGCGAATCGCGTTCCAAAATTTCGTTGCTGGAAGTTGTGGAGTTAATTGAGAAATAAAAGATTGCCAAGCTTTTCGATTTTTTGCATTAAAGACGAGCTTTGTTTTCGCAATATGATTTCGCAATTGAAAATAATGCTGCTGCGTCATTGATTGGCGATATTGTTTGAATAATTGTTTGCGCTTATGAATAAGATCGTGACATTCTTTATCCCACCATTTTAGTTCATATTCCTGTGGATGGGTCGTCACGTTTAATGGTCGACACGGATGAAACATGTTTAAATATTGGGTTAAATAAGGGAGTAAGAGGGAAAAGGAAAGAGGGGGCTTGTGTTTCTGCAGCAAAATATAATTGAGGTATGACTGATAGTTAGAAACATTAAAATGTTTATAAGATCGGACGTTACTTATACAAGAGGGTGTCTGAAACTGGGAATGTGGTGGGTTAATACCATATGTGATGAGAATTGGGAAGTGGTCACTAGTGTGAGTATCAGATAATGTATGCCAGGTGGTGACAGGGGCCATAGTTGTGCGGCAGAAAGTAAGGTCTACTGCGCTGGGTGGAGATCCAGGCGGAGTTAAACGGGTCGGGGAGCCGTCATTTAAAAGGAACAAATTCTGATGAGTTGAAGTAGTAAGTAAATTAGAACCTTTGATTGTATCCACCATGCATCCCCATTCAGTGTGGTGGCAATTAAAATCACCAAGAAGGAAAAGATGTGGAAATGTGTCAAATTGTTGAAAAAAATGCATCCATTGATTCTGAGTAATGTAAATGTGGGGAGGGCAATAGATGTTTATGAAACAAGTATTATGGTGTACTGTTCCTACAGCATAAGTGTGCGGGATGATATATTGTAAAGAGAAATGTGTAACTGATAAGGAAGTATGAACACATGTGGCAACTCCATCACAGCCGTTACCATCATGTCGGAAAACTTGATAACCTCGTAATCGAAAAATGAAATGCGGTTGAAACCACGTTTCTTGTAAGCAGATAAAATGAGCTCGTGTTTCATTCAGCAATATTTGTAACTCATGTCTTTTAGAGGCGGCACTTCGACAATTCCATTGGAGTAAAGTAATCATGCTAGTATGTACATGATAGAGACTCGTAGTTTATATAATACATGGTGCAGTTGAGGCTCGTGACCCATACTTTCAATTAACATTACCAGCAATTGCTGGATTTCTTGTTGTAGGCGTTCCTTGGAAGGAGGATAATGTATATCTTGAGGTGTTGCAGAGGGTTGCTGCCTAGCAGATGTGGGCGCACTTGAGGGATATGCTAGTTGCAGAGGTTGTTGCATGGCACTCGTTGACGGGATCGAATGTACTGGAACCGAAGGTTCGTTTCGCAGAATGCCCATGTATCCTTGTCGGTCGAAACCGGGTTCAGGTGTAGGAGGGGGAGATTGCATGATTACTTGGGTGAACTTACGCTTACGCGGGTTTGGAGTCGAAGGGGATGGGGGATTCGACGATAGAGGAGGGAACTGAAGTTCTTGTTGCTCGGAATGATAAATTGGAAGGGCGATTCGGGCTTTAGCTTCGTGAAAAGATATGTGTTCAGTACTCATTAATTTTTAATGGTGACCTGATACTTATGTTCAGGACAAATTGAGGAACCTGTGACATGGTTTTTCTTACAGTACGCACATTGTATAAATTGCTCAGTACATGCCAGGGTTTCATGTTGTTGAGCACATTTCCCACAACGAGCGTTTTTCGCTTGACATTGCCGAATTGTATGCCCATAGCGCTGGCATTTGCGACAGCGAATGGGTGAAAAGATGTAAGGTTCAACTTCCATGTACACCTTATATAAGGCGACATGGAAGGGTAATGTTTGTGATCTGAAAACAATTTTTACTGAACCCGTAGGAAGGTATTGGGTTTCTCCATCTTGAATTGCACGGCAATTAAGTCGTTGCACGCTTTTAACTGGTGCCTCGGATTCCAGGTACTGTAATATGTCATAATTCGATAAACCCTTTTCAACTCCGCGAATAATGCCGACTCTTAACACTTGTGAGGATGGAATGTAAGCTTTTATTTTGAGGGTTTCAAGCATAGGATTACTCAAAAATGCGTTTGCTTGAGAAGCCGTATGGAAGGTAACTTGTAGTCGATTACGTCCTTTACGTTGGATCGATTTGACATTGAGTTTAGTTTCGTAAAATCGGCGACCAAGTGCCATAGGGTGTAAATTGCCGATGTTTTGCTCGTTTATAGATTCAACAAATACAAAGAAAGGTCCATGATGAAAACGATTATAATATTCCGGGGTAGAAGCCACTTGGGACGCCTCGGATTGATTGTTAGATTGTTCGGAATTAGAACGGTCTACCACTTCCGTGTTACGCCTCTGTACATCAGACTCAGTTGACTGAGAACCTTGCTGTCGTGTCGTATTACTAGAGGAATTAGTTATGGGTTCCTCATCCATAGGTACGACAATTTCACGCTCCATTCGTAAGGAATTGCCGGTTACCGCCGACGTTCCTCCACCGTCGGTCTCCATTGCTTGTCACTCCCGCACCACACTTGAACGAAAACACAAGTGGTTACCACTACCGCGCACCTCTGACTCGCGCAAGTAGAGTAGTGTACCGTACCACTATCACTGAGTGACTGCCATAGAGAATGAGTAAGAGTCCACTCTGAACGTTATTTTTCACTTCTGTATTCATCGGCTGCCACAAAGATTGCTGGGAATTGCACGCTAGCGCCTCTGACCGTCGTAGGCCGCAACTTAAATTACCGGGCGGGCGATTTAAATCGTTTAGCGCGTAAGGTCCCCAGGATCTCATTCTCCCCCCACTCTTAAATAAATCAATTTCTTTCATATCTTTTTTCTTTCTTTCTGTTACCTTTTTCTGAAATACTTCATTCTGAACATTGAATACACCTGGAGGTTTGCCTGTGCTTCATTATTATTTTGCTGGAGAAAAAAAGTTAACCAGCCTGTGCTGCTTATTATATATTACTTTTATTAATTTACAAAGCCATGAAGGAAGGGAGTGACCGGTCTGGCCTGTGCAGCTCTTTTTTGTGCTGCGGGAAAAAGAAGCCAACTGACAAAGGGAGGAAGGAAGGAAGGAAAGAAGTGACCAGAAAGTGAGTGAGATTGGCAATCCTTATCTTGAATTAACAACTACGACAGAAATAGACACTAACATCACCTCGTACGTCAGTCCTCTTAACACTATCCAAGCCAACCTCAACAGACAATAGTATAAAATTGAAATACAATGTAAGAAAGAGTGCCACCCACACGAACCAAAATGATTAAAGGAAACTTATATGCTAAGGAGGAAGTTTGTAGGATTCAAACGTAAACATAAATGGTACATGATCGTGTGATTATTAGAGCTATGTTCTACCTACTATCCACAGTATTACAGGTATAAAAATTGTGTAGAAATTTCCACAAAAGTTATAGTGATCATGGTATATCATAATTTCATGACATTAGATTCAGTAGTATTAATCATCAATTAATATAATCATCAGCCAGAAAACAATACAATACAAATACAAAATCATTCATTTATGAAAGAAAGTGTGGAACTGACACGTTGCAACATAATACTTTCCTGTCTTTTTGCAGTCTAACGTTGCACTGACACGTTACAACATAATACTTTCCTGTCTTTTTGCAGTCTAACGTTGCAGTGACACGTCAAAAGTTTTCAGCAACACCATTTGTATTTTCCCAAGGAACTTACTATATGGTACATCTTTCAGTCTGTCAAATGAGGCACGTAGGGCCACACACTGGGAAATATGGAGATTTGTACTTCTTTTGTATCTGCCAGAGGATGGCAAGTCTCTGGCAGAGTAGTGTTTGAAGAAACCAAGGCATGGTAGCACGTACTCTGTTCCTACATATTGCACCAAAACACAACATATCATTCAATCAATCATCTGCATTTAGATTATAAATAATGTCAAGCTACAAATTGTATGCATCCTTTGTATTTATTGTTCTGCACTATTTACAGTACTTAAAAATGTTTTATTTCATGTATCAGTAGGATATATTTAAATTTTTTCTGCTAAACGGAAAAGGATAGAATTATGAATATGTTAATGGGCTTAAAAGACAAAAGAGCGATTACAGATTCTGTGATTGTTCCCTGTTACAACATGCAGGAGGTACAAATAATGCTCCCTTTCAGTCCATCCGCAGGAGAGGAGTCCCAATAAATGGAAAGAAATACGTAGCATCAGGATCTACGTACTACTATATGGCAGCTGATCCAGCACAAAAAAATTCCCATGGCACGTTACAAGATAGCCCCATGTATTATGATCTACATCCAAGGAATTGGTCGCTAATTTATGTACAGTTTATGGCGTCCCTAGGCCTCCATACATAATACAGTCGGGGTTAGAAAAGAACAGGTGGTGACCGCGGTAGAACGGATAGGATAGATGAAATCTAAATGCAGATCAGTATTGATTGATTGATTGTGTTGAAATTGAAAAAAATGTTGCCACATGGTCACGAAGAGGGATGGTGTATATGAAATGGGGCATCGTGCATGATGGGGACTCATTGTGCAAATGTGGAGACGAACAGACTTCTAGGCATCTCTCGCACTGTCGTCTATGTTCAATAAATTTCCAATTACTTTGAAATCATTTAGGAAAAGGCTAGGAAAACAACAGATAGGGACTCTGCCACCTGGGCGACTGCCCTAAATGCAGATCAGTATTGATTGATTGAGGAGCCTGGCACAAGTAAGCGGAAGCAATGCCAGGATTCACCCAAGCTCCTAAGTTCAGAGCCCATGGGACCCTTTTTAGTCGCCTCTTACATCAGGCAGGGTATGTCTTGGGTGTTATTCTACTGCCCCCACCCACAGGGGGACAACTATTATCAGGAAAGTTTGTACAACTTTTACCATCACATCAAATGTATCAGTTACCAACAACACAAAATTAACAAATATTAATTTAGTTACTTGGACATTGAATACATACTTCTGTAGAGGAGGGTGTGCATACAAATTGCAAATAAGAGAGCTTAACATATTTCTTGTGTTCTGATGAGAAATTGTTTCCAAAAAAACACAATTTTCAGTGAAACCTATTTGGTAGAAATGGATGCTTAACCAAAACTATGACTTCTTAACAAAATTCATCCACACAATATCACATGACACTTCCACTTCAGTATTTGATTTTTATCGCACAATTCTACAGAAATGATGAGCTCATATAAAGGAACAGACTATGAGGACACCAAACCACATGTTTGAAAGGTTCACTCTTCTGGAAAATAACTCCACATTTCAATTTTCACTTCCCATTCAGCAAATATGCAATTAAGACAAATTGAGTCTGCAACATGCATATGTTTGGCATATTTTGAATTACAATACTGAACATGAACTGAACACACTTGTTTTCCACCTTTGGCTATGAGTTTTATATAGCACCGATTTATGGCAACGATGGAATGGGCCTGAGAAGGAAGCAATTGTGACCTTAAGAGGCGGCTGGAGTCAAGTCTAGATCCACCTTTTATTTCAAAATATCGCCACTAGTCTCGTTGCTGTCGACAGCTAACTCCACTGATAGTTACATCGCGGGTGCATAGATGGCAGTGAGAAAAGCCAAGGCCAAGCGAGCGATTCCCTTCTCACCCTCCAGCGTTACATAGTGTGTCACCGGGAAGTTGTGATACAGTACTTGCACGGAGCTGATGATGTTGGCATTTGTACGGAATGCGAAACATTCCAGGAAATTATTGAGCATGGGTTAGTGCTGAGCAAAACAGTCAACCGTCAACAGTTAAAATAACGTACTGTTTCCGACAAAAATAAATATAATGGCGTATGGCTTTTAGTGCCGGGAGTGTCGGAAGACAAGTTCGGCTTGCCAAATGCAGGTCCTCTGATTTGACGTCCGTAGGCGACTTGCGCGTCGTGATCAGGATGAAATGATGATGGAGACGACACATACACCCAGCCCCCATGCAAGAGAAATTAACCAATTATGGCCAGCACACCGGACACTGTTTCCGATGTTGAAATGAAGTAGTGCATGAACCCCGTCCCCGCCTCACGTTTTTCCCTGTACCGGCCAGTCAGTGATACATATTATAATTATTCTATCCAATGAAAATACAAACACCGAGCTCGATAGCTGCAGTGGCTTAAGTGCGGACAGTATCCAGTAATCGGGAGATAGTGGGTTCGAGCCCGACTGTCGACAGCCCTGAAGACGGTTTTCCGTCGTTTTCCATTTCACGCCAGGCAAATGCCGGGGCTGTACCTTACTTAAGGCCACGGCCGCTTCCTTCCAATTCCTAGGCCTTTCCTATCCCATCGTCGCCATAAGACCTATCTGTGTCGGTGCGACGTAAAGCAAAATAATAGCAAAAAAAGAAAAGAAAAAAAGAAAATACAAACTGATACAAAATAAGTGAATTAATTTACGCATTTATTAGTCACACAGTGATACATTGGACATAATATAAAGATTGTAACGCGACCAAGAAAGGAATTTTCCAACAACCTCAAGTAAAAAAGCCTTAACTTACAAATTTATAACAGTTTCTTCCTTGGAAACGTACAGTTATGAAATATATAAACAATGTGTAAAACACATCCCATTGCATATTGTGTTAAAATTTGGATTCGATCAAATAACGTGTTTTCGGAGACGGCAGAGGTGCCGGAATGTTGTCCCGCAAGAGTTCTTTAACGTGTCGACACGAGGCTGACATATTTGAGCACATTTCAATACCACCGCACTGAGCCATGATCGAACCTGCCAAGGGGCAGAATGCCTGCGTTCCATCCTTCGAGCCGTTGTGAGAGTCTCTTTGTCTTTACAAAGATGGATTTGAAGTCGTATGTTTTCGTATAAGTTTTAAATAATAAATGTTACAGCATCTAAAGGTCCATTAGTTCTGTATTTCTTGACTTGAGTGGAGCGTAATTAGAGTAACTACTAAGGTAAAAAAAATACCACTTCATTCTCGCTCTCGGTGACGTCAGGCGCTTTAGCCAATAGCAGCGCTGCTCTATCTGACCTGTGAGTTATTGTAGTTACGTTGGAAAACCCCGTTTCCAAGAAATACAAGGATTTTAAAGGACGGTATTGTATAGCCTACCCACCCGTTATGAAACTCTGAAACGGTGCTGAAGAGCACTGCAACTTCCCTCTGTAGGTGAAGGTATTAGAATAACACCCACAGTATCCCCTGCTTGTCGTAAGAGGTGACTAAAGTGGGCCCAATGAGTTCTGAACTTGGGAGTCTGGGTTGGCGACCACGAAGCCCTTAGCTGAGTCCTAGCTTTATTTCCACTTACTTGTGCCGGGCTCCTCACTTTCATCTACGGTATCCTTCTTCAAGGGCCATCTCCTTTTTTTGCTAGTTGCTTTACGTCGCACCAACATAGATAGGTCTTATGGCGACGATGGGACAGGAACAGGCTAGGAGTGGGAAGGAAGCGGCCATTGCCTTAATGAATGTACAGCCCCAGCATTTGCCTGGTGTGAAAATGGGAAACCACGGAAAACCATTTTCAAGGCTGCCGACAGTGGGGTTCGAACCTACTATCTCCCAAATACTGGATACTGGCCGCACTTAAGCGACTGGAGCTATTGAGCTCGGTGCATCTCCTTTCAGAAGATCGGCTACCATTATAGAGATTCTTGCTTTGCATGTTGCTCAATAGTGGAACAGCTGAACCAAGTTTACAAATTATCAATCCAAGGAATGCGCTTTCTTCCTGGTCTTCTTTTGCCTTGTACCTTCCCTTGAATAACCAGCTGCAGTAGACGATATTCTCTTCTCTCATCTATCCTATCCGACCACATTTGGTCAACTCTTGTTCTTTGCCGACCCCGACGGTATTACAGTACGTAAGGAGGCCTATGGTGTCTTTCATTTTTCACACCCTTCGTGGGCCTTGTCTTTCCTTGGCCGATACCTTCATTTTTCGAAGTGTCGGATCCCTTCCATTTTTTTCTCTCTGATTAGAGTTAGATAGAGGATGGTTGCCTAGTTGTACTTCCTCTTAAAACAATAATCACCACCACCACCACCGCACTGCAACTGAAAAACGGTTATATTCTTGTAACTGTTTCATTCAACAACAGCCTGCAAACCTTGTATCGCGAGCAAGGGAAGCAGTGGAGCGGTGAGTTACCGTGCACACTAGTAACAAACGTAGAGTATATTTAAAACCATATCCAGAGGCGATTCTAGCCCTGGCGGGGTGGGGCTCAGTTTTAGTGAAATAATTATTTTAAAATTCCTTGATTAATAAAGAAATTCTAATTTACAGATATAATGTATTTGAAATAAACATGTTAATGGTTGTGCTAATGTTGCCCATTGTATTTTCAAAAACATGGTTACTTTTCTTTTGGATTCTGTTACCAAGACTTTCAATTCCAAACAGCCCCCCCCCCGCGTTTTAAGTATCTAGAACCGCCACTGCCCATATTGTAATAGGCTACAACTGAAAGAGGAACAACATATATTTATAGCAATTAATTCCATTTTTATTCTTTTTCTACTAAACCTTAAAATAGTTTTGTAAATGTATACACCAGAGATAACAGAGAAACATTAGTAGCAACTACTATTCAGTATGCGGATTCTCAACCATTACTGCATCTCTTTCTGTAACTTTGCGTCATTTAGCCATTCTTTTAGTGAGATATGTTGTAGCTTATTATTTATAGAGTAGTAAATGTTTTACAGGATTGTCAGCGAATACAGGGGGACTTCAACGTGAGAGGGACAGCGGTTAATTGTATGGTGGTAAATGGGACGAAAAATCAAGCTCCAAGTTTGACGAAGAGGAAGAGTCCTCTCAGTTGTAATTATTGCGTTCATGTGTTGGTAGTACCTTATGGGAAACAACTCTAAATAAGTAGTTGTTAATAAAAGGTATGATCTTCATTTGAATAATCATATTAACGAGGTTGTTACGAAAGGTTACAGATCTTTTCGCGTATTTATGGTAGTATTTAGGGACTGTAGAAAGTATGTAAAGGAGAGGGTACATACGTCTCTGGTAAGACCGCAGTTACAGTATGGTTCCAGTGTACGGGACGCCCACCACGACTACTCGACACGAGAACTGGAAAGGATCCAAAGGAAAGCAGCACGATTTGTTGGCAGTGATTTCCGACAAAGGAGTAGTGTTACAAATATTTTGCAAACGTAGGGCTGGGAAGACCAGGGAGGAAGGGGACGAGATGCTCGACTATGTGGCATGTTTTGAGCTGTCAGTGGAGAATTGGCGTGGAATGACATTAGTAGGCGGATATGCTTGAGTGGAGCTGTTAAAAGCTGGAAAGTTCACAACATCAAGATAAAGTTGAAATTCAAACTGGGGAAATGTTCATTTATAGGAAGAGGAGTAAGCGATTGGGAAATATTCGGTAAATTTCTAAGTTGTTTGAATCTGCCACCTGGACGACAGCGTGCGAGGTCACATAACCTCGATATCTCGACCCACCTCGGGAGCTAAATTTTGTTTCGAGTTATCGATATTTCGAGATATAGAGAATACCGCTGCTACACTAACAAACTCTTATTTTAAGGCGGCACCCTAATTATAGAGAGAATACAGCAGTGAAACAAGAAACACCTTTCGTTAGTCCCTTCTGTGTTGACCATCTTTTCTTCCACGTACATTTCAACAACATTTATTGCTCTGAGAAACACTGTCGTTTATATTCGACTGACTCTGAATGTAGGTTCGAAACCGGCCAAAGGAGCTTGTCATCCACGACTTCCGGGGCTGCTTTCTATCGTGACCGGTAATGAAATCACACCCGAATAACAACGAAGCTTCGCCGATTTTCCGATCACTAGAAGTTTGTTCCGATTCCCGTCATATTGGCTTATTGTGAACTGTTCCTCGCAAACTACAAATGCTGTATTGCACAGTCAGTGTTGTACAAAATCCGAGTTACAGAGTATTTTTCGCTTCAAGGCAGGAATCGTTTGGTTCGTGTAACCGAATTTCGAGTAATAGAGAAATGAATGCATTTGAGAAATAGGACAAATTGAAGTCACTTCGAGATATTGGAGGTTCGAGTATTGGAGGTTCGAGTTATCGAGGTTCGACTGCATGTACATATCGTTTGATGTCTTTATCTCCAGGAGCGATGGGCGTGCACTTTATCGCAGCTGCGAGTGTCTTGAGAGGAGGATTGTGGTGCAAGGTCAGAAGAACCAAACAACACGTTGCGCAGTAAATCAAGGCCACTGTGGGAAGCCTGGAGAAGGGGAAGGGAAAGAGAAAGTGGGATCATCCGTAATTAGGTATGCTATTTTTCCGCTTTGCCTATTTTATTCCTGTGTTCTAAAACGTAAGATTTAAGGTAGAATTAAATACAATGGCCTCATTATGACAGCGTTATTTGTTTTTGCGAGTTTCCTCTAATATTTAGGGGTGCTATTTAATGATCCAATCAGCATGTGGGCTGAAAACTTAAAAACGGAGGTTGTGGAGGCAATTAGTTAATTTGCAGACGCTTGCACGAAAGCATAAAATGTAGAAATAATATTAATAATAATAATAATAATAATAATAATAATAATAATAATAATAATAATAATAATAATAATAATAATAATAATAATAATAATGAAAATGAAAATCCACACCCTGTTTCCAGTAATTTGACAGGGTCAGGAATGGAATGAATGAATGAAGCCCCGTCTAGCGACGAGGATAGGAATTGTGCCGGCTGCCGAAGCCTGTCGCACTCCACTGGGGCAGTGATTAATGACTGGCAAATGAAATGAAATGATACTGGAGAGTGTTGCTGGAATGAAAGATGACAGGAACAACCGAAGTACCGGGAGAATAACCTGTCCCGCCTCCGCTTTGTCCAGCACAAGTCTCACATGGAGTGACCGGGATTTGAACTACGGATCCCAGCGGTCAGAAGCCGGCGTGCTGCCGCCTGAACTACGGCGTCTTCAATAAAAGTAGTAATAATAATAGTAATAATGATAATAATTGTACCGAGAGGTACACCTCTAAGCCGCGCGTTCAAATGAGCGCCTAAAAGAACTCCTCTATCTATCAAATGTGAAAACAATAATACAACAAGTTAGAACTTTACTCTGAAGGTGTCACCACTAAAATCTGATATAATTTTTTTTATTGTGAAGTTTCCTGAACTGTGCGAATTTCTACTTGTTTTGTTTTCCATTCATCAAGAAGTTTGAACATTCTCTCATAGATGACACTACCAAAGAACGATGATCATGCACCGTGGTGCGATGTGAAAGAACCTTTGATTTAAAGAAGTTTTGTATTCATAATTTTTTTTTTTACTAATTGATGTTCATTTATTTTTGGGTTGCCAATATTTATCTTCTCTTTTCGCCAGTTTTGAATCTAGCCAATCCCTAATATTTGTAATTAATTTCCTACCAATCACAGTCTTCTTCGTCGATCCTGAGTGTTACCTTTTAAATCTACCAATAAAATTCTGTAGGTGTGTCTTGATTATTCATGAATTATCTCGAACTCTCCCCGAGGGTTTATAAACTGCGGATTTTCACGTTTCTTGGCCAATTGATCGTCATCTGACCTAGCGTGTGTGTTAAAGCAGGAGGCGGGCGGCGCCTCTTTCATCAGGCAGCAGTACACCGACAAGGTAATGGCCACATAACATTTTTATTTCTTGCTAGCTCCGCAGTTTAACCAGAGGGAAAGGTCCGAATCATTAACTATGCAACCTAGTTTTCCTAAAATGTGACTTTCTAGCGGCTAATGTAAAAACTTCATTAAATCTTTAACTGTAAATCGGGGATAGAGGGTTATGTACCCTCTCAGATCCCCTTCATATTGTTTTGAGGTGACTACGTTTTGTAACTGGCTTTCTTCCTTTCCGTAATGTCTTAATTTATTCTTATACGAGTCACCTCCATAGTTTGGGAATAGCCCCGTTTCATCGGCCTAGTGCCCCTTAGGTTTTAAGAGTTCATATCTAGGAGTGCAAGTACACGCCTCCATTCCATTTGTGTTTCGGGCCATTTTTCTTAACCTGTTCTTTTCCGCAAAGGCCCAATAGGTTGGGTAATAGATACCTCTGTTTCAAATTTTGTGGCTTGATGGCGAGTGATTGTAATTTTCTGATATTGCCTGAAATAGGCTTGGAAATCTGAGAGCACGTCAGCTCTTTTCATGTGTTGTAAAAGCACCTCTGGAAGGCTTGATATTGTAAGTTGGGAGCAAGTGCTCCATGTATTGAGGGATTTCTCCCCTTGAGTAAATTTGTGCTCTTTTGTGAATTTGAGCTAGGAGCTCAAGAATTGTAAAGCGAGGGGCTTGAAGCCCAGATTTTTAAACTGTCACTAAATTTTGAATTTTCTTGTCTTGTCTAAAATTTGTCATTGTACCTGACGCTACATTGTTATGAAAATTTGCTAAGGTTGAATTTAAGAAAATATAACCTTCAGTTTAAGTTTTAAATTCTTTTTTGACATCGTAGTTAGACCCATTCATCCCGGCAACTTCTATCACCTCTTTCTGCTCCACGGGTAAGCCCGGAACAACAACAATAATAATAATAATGTCATCTGGCTATAGTTTGGATACATTTCGCGTGATCCAGGAGATGTCACTAGCAGGTACCTCGGCGGCTAGATTGATAGAGAAAGTAGCGAGAGTTGACAAGCTGGAACTGGTTTATTGACATCCATAACAAGCTACACAACAGTCATCCGCCAGGAAACTGTGTCTCTCTCACTAAATAGAAAAGACTTGACTGAAATACTGGAAGTCACAGAAGGGAGAATTCTTGGAAAGATCCCAGGTTCAGTATTGGAAGGTGGGAAATACTGGAACTCTACTCCACAATAGAGCTGCTCTCACACTGTGCCACGATAAACGGAGACTGGCTTTCTATGGTCATGTGATGAAATTGTCTCCCAACCGCCTGTTCGCCTTCTAGCGAAACAAGAAAGTCCCATCCAAGGGCGACAAATGGGGCCAGGCATTGTACGATTTTAGGTCTTCGGTAGTAAGAATTCTTCGGAAGCCTTTCGCAGCTAGTCATTACCTGGTTTCCCTTTTGCTGGAAGTGTCTGTAAGTAAACTCGAGCATCCAGCGTTAAGAAAGAACTATTGGCCTTATGGGCTTTTACTGCTATTGGTGTTACCCACTTTACTTCTACATGTATATAAGGATTATAATGAATTCCTATCACAATGTATAATCATTCTTATGAAACAAGCATTGGTTGTGTCATACAATACTGAAGAAGACGTAAACTCATTTTGATATCCTTTTAAATATCGTTTATGTGGTTCAGTACACGGAACAGCCGGCCATGCTTGTTGCATCGCGCGCCACACTTCAGCGTGTAGTGCGGAAGTGTGTACAGCAGTCAACACGTGTAATGACTCAGCTTAACTACTGCGAATCATCATTGGTGAGGTCAGCGCGGCATATTTCCTGTTTTGCGTGTGTCACGCATTACAGTGATTGCTTATGTAAGGGAGATATTCGGCAGATTGAAGAGATCGTCTTTCCGGGGAGCATAGTTTTTTTTATAAATACAATGTGTTTCGTTTTTCGTGTATAGCATTGCATTTGGTTGGGAGTATCGTGTATTGTTTTTGTGTGTTTAGTATTTTATATAGTAAAGTATGGCTGAACATGTGAAAAGGAGAAGTGGTGAAGTTGTCCGGAGAATGGAACGGCAAATGGTGCTTAATAAATTTTGATATTTGAAAACAAAACTTACAGGGCAAATTGTAAGCTGTATAGTAGATGGAGCCGCAAAGTTTTTAGGAATTTCGAGGTCTTCCGTCTTCAAAATACTGTAAGGAAGGAAGCCAGCGAAGAGCCACTCCAGATTCCCAGCAAGAAGCGGAAAAGGAAAAAGTAATTCGCAATAATTCCAGACTCTTTAAATACGATGATTTTGTCAGAAGCGGAATACGCTGTTCATGAATTCTACTTTAGTGATGAACCGCCAACCCTGAACACAGTCCTCGATTCCGTAAACAGCAACCCCGAACTACTTGATTTTAAGAAATCATACGAATAAGTCATTCAGCATTCTGCATTTTATGTTGCGGAAGAATATTTAAGTTATCGTATTTTGTGATAAACATGAAGCCCTTGCATCTGTTATCACGAGTAAATTTATCTGAAGTGAGCTGAAGGATACATCACCAAGATAGAGATGTCTCGCCGTCACCTTCCTGTGTTGTAACTACACAGTATTTGAGTTAATAGTGAAATGTTTCTGGGGGCTAATAGACTCAGCACTGCGCTCCCTTACAGCAACAACGATCATGAAACTTTCTCTTATATAAGAAACAAGACATAAACATTTCGGTTTCTGGACACGCATGTTATTATTATTATTATTATTATTATTATTATTATTATTATTATTATTATTATTATTATTATTATTATTATTATTTAGTTCGCATGCTACATGTTGAAACTCCTACTTTATTTCGGATGATGCAGTCAGTGGGCTTTTATCCTTAGAAACGTTTTGGTAAAACGAAATTTCATGACTGTAATTTGATAAATGACTGGAGATAATCCGGCATTTATATTATTATTAGTCTTGTAACAGCTGTACTAAGCTGCCATCACTGTATTTCACAAGCAGTGTCCGAGCCGCGGTGAGTGAGAGAGTATGGCAACAGTGGAAGGCAACCTGCCCGTAAGGCCTGTAGTCTTTTCTTAACTGTGGATGCTCTAGAGAAGTATTATAAACAACGACTCGAACGGTGTGCTTTGTCCCAAATTGAATCTGATTGTTCATTTCTGCTCGCGTGGTATTTACCAATGGATTGAAGCTGTTCCACACGTCCATTCTTTGCAGGGTTTTAAACTCAGGTGTCCGTACTTCTGAATGCAAAATGCACTGAGAGAGAAGCTGTGTATCGGCCAAAACATCCCGGAGCTATCTGCATCTCGTGACAATGAATACGGTAAGTGTATTTGTTGTGGTCTGAATAGGGCGACGTTATACAAACACAAAATCTGTGATGAAGTGTGGCTTGTTTTTATCTTTATACGGACTTCCTAATTCCCAACTCCCTTCTGCTTTCAGTCTGTAAGCTCCTGTGGCATTTATTTCCACACCTTTAACCTCTAACTCATTATAAACTGAGTCTAAGCATCGCCTTCTTGGTCTTTCTCTACTTATTTTACACTCTATGGCAGAATCCATTATTCTCCTTAGTAACCTATCATCCTCCATTCGCTTCACATGACCCCACCACCAAGGTCGGTTTACACATGCAGTTTCATTCATAGAGTTCATTCCTAACTTGGCCTTTATCTCCTCTCATTCCGAGTACCCTCCTGTCATTGCTTCCACCTGTCTGTAGACTACCAGTAATCACTCTCACTGCCTTTATGTCTGTTACACCTAACTCATGAATAAGATATCCCACGTCCACCCATCTTTATCTCCTGTGCAGCAAATTTGGCCTCGAAACAAACAGGTAGCTTGGTGCAGGAATTCTCTCTCACAGAATACTGCGAGCTCACTGCAGTAGCTTTTCACAAGGAGGACTATTGCCGAGATGCTTACTCATGTTCTGTAGCGTCTGAGGAATAGTTACTAGGTCACTCAGCTGTTGAAGGACGTGATTACAGTGACCTGCTCTAGGAACTACTATTATTAATGTAAACGTTTAAATACGGTAGCAAGTGTAAAACCTAGTTGCATAACCGCAAGGACTCTGTAGAAAGTAGGCCTAGCTTTCATGAACGCACAATTCAGTACAAGTGGATGCCGACGTTCCGAAATTTATTTCCAGTTGAAAGTAGGAGTTTTGATTCTCTTGGGAACAAATAATACGTGTTTTAAAATAAAATTTGCCATATGTAGTCACTGTGATATAAAGGACCAGAGCTGAAGCACAGTCAAGACAAAAGCTACTCCCTTCTCAGTTGTAGTCTAGTCCCTATCCACCCTTTTGTAGCTAAAAAGCTACTGAAATTAACGTGATATTATACGCTGAGAGAAATAGAAACGTGAAATTAAAGTCTACCATCGGAATTTTCTGGCTAGGAATCTCCAGTCTCCTGTGCCACATGAAATTACAGACTTTCCCATTGCGTATGGCAGCAGCCTTCTCTAATTAGTTGGGGTATGTTTGTATTGGTACATTTACGGTCACGAGTCAAATGTCACCTCATCTGGAAAGTCCAAGAAACCTATAATCGGTGAGAAAAAATGCTCCAAAAACCGACCGAGGACCAACCATGCACCCCTCCGTTCCGTGGTCTCGACTTCCGATTTCCGGGGCGTGGTACGTTCGTGTCTAAAATAAACTACTGTGCATGTAGCTTACAAGCTTACAAGAGTGGAGGAAACAATGAATGCTTATTCTATGGGAAATTAAAACTGCCATAAATGCTAAAATAAATGTAATTTACGTTGGTAAAAGAGAACAAACTATACATGAAAAACCAGGAACATAATACTACACTGTACATTTGGTCAAATGGACCTAAATTCGAAGGCGAATCTTCGCTGAAGTCTATTATGAATTTACATAGGGATGATTTATAATTTATTTACTCATGAATATGCCCTAAGAAATGTAGTTAAAATGAATGCGACGAGTTATATTTAAAATCTCCCTCCGACACTCGGAGAACAACAAGAAAAAACAGTGAAGCCAACGTAGAGTGGTTACCTAAATTTTAACACAATAAACAGAAATAAACGTAAACACACATCGATCAAAATAAGACATCAAATTGGTTTGGGATTTCAACCCAATTTGAAGAAGACAACAAAGACATTTTCAGGACAGTATCCACATTGAAACATGACGAAATGAACAAACACACACATAATAAACACATAATCAAATCCCTGGCTAAAGAAACATGCCGCATTCGCAGGAAAACCTGTGTGTGATGATGTTCTGGATTGTCTTGGTCTCGAACTGACAACCTTCTGATTGTCATAAACGGCCCTCTAAAAATCCCTACTTAATCTATTTTACAGAAAGACTCCTTATCATTCCAGCGATGATTTATTGGCTAATTTCCATTACTGAACCATGCATATATAATTGTAGTAAAAGAAGGATTTAATTACTTGCACTCAAAAGTCTCTCGATTCGTGCGTGAGGAGGGTTTAGCCTCTTTTACATTGTTTGACCTTTCAAGCGAAGGTGGGTTACTTCTTCCTCGTTCAATCCAGCGGTAGTCTGTCAGGAGATATATCACAGTCTAGCTTCTTTCACGGGCGGTTTACGAACTCTGGTAACCTCATAATTCCAAACTCGGTACAAAGACGGCTTATTCTAGCCTCTCATTAATACTTCGGAACATTCTCTCTTAGTTTCTAGCACGATTCTTCTTTATCAAGTCATTTTTCTTATAACCACTTGTTCCATCTCAAGCCCTGGATTCAGATCTGAAGAACGCGCACAGAAAAACTTCCCTTGAACCTCTAAAACACCTTATCCTGTTATTATTATTATTATTATTATTATTATTATTATTATTATTATTATTATTATTATTATTATTATTATTATTGATGTATTTCTTACTGAGGATACTATATTTATATTATTATATTATATTTGCCTTTATTTGTAGTGGCAAAGTTAGGACTCATGGTCCTCTCTTACACTTAACCACACTTCATTAACATTGTACATCTCAGAGCAGTATTCATATTCTTATCTTAAAACTACCATTACAAACTATGAAACAAAATAACATAAACTCTATAAATATTCTTAGTCATGTCTCAAAACTATCGTTACAAATTAAAAGTTGAATGACACAAAATACCATAAGCACAGTAAACGTATATTCATACACACATTCACTCAACCAGTCATTCAGCCTGGCGGCACACATCGAGGAGATGCTCACGGCAAGACAACTTGAAGGAATTTAAGGATTTTATGGCTTTAATATTGTGGGAGAGAGAATTTCATATTCTAGCTCCATTTGCAACAAAGGAACGGCTAAATGTTGCTGACCTGCTGAAAGGTATAGCAAGTGTACTGCCGGAGCGTGTGTTATGCTGGTGGAAAGAGGATAGGAAATTGGGTTTTGAAGATAAGTAGTATGGGATATTCTCTTTTAATACTCCAAAGATTAATACTGCCACGTGGAGGTTTCTATATTGTTCAAACTCTAGAGGGAAAGTTGTCGATAATAAGGGGTAATATGAACATCATAGTGTAAGGAAAAGATAAATCTAATACATAAGTTCATAGCACGTTGTAATCGGTTTAGTTGTTCTCTCGTGGCATCAATTAGTACTACGCCACAGTAGTAAAATATGGGGAGGATACGAGTATTTATAAGCCTAATTTTCATGTTTAGTGACAGCATAATTTGATGATATTTTAGTGGGTGAAGGGACGCATAAACTTTTTTTTTACAGATATTTGTAATGTGCTCTCCCCAGTTACGATTCTCGTTTATAATTACACCAGGATTTCTTACCGAGTTTTCGTACGGAATAATTTTACCAGATAAAGTTGGTGGAGGAATGTTTTTGTTTTTTTGCCGCACTGATTTGTTTTGTCTGCCCAACAATAATAGCTTTAGATTTTGATGGATTAATCAAAATACAGTTTTCATGAGCATATGCACAGATATAATTTAAGTCAGAGTTCATATAACCTATTGCTTGATTGATGTCTGAAATTTTGGAATGATAATAGATCTGTAGATCGTCAGTATACAAATGGTATTTACAGTGTCTTAGCCGTGTCAATATATCGTTAATATAGATAACAAAGAGAAGTGGTCCAAGTACAGAGCCTTGTGGTACTCCTGAATATTTCATTACCCATTCAGATGACCTATTATGAAGAATTACGCGTTGTTTTCGTTCCGTAAGATATGAGAGAAATAATTCTAGAGCTGCCTGTCCAAGGTGAAGTGATTTCAATTTAGCAACCAGTACGTCTATATTTACTGTGTCAAAAGCGCTGTTAAAATCAAGAAGAGTAACTAACGTCACCTGCCTTTCGTCCATAGCACGTCTCATGTCGTCTGTTACTTTCAGCAGGGCAGTGGTCGTACTGTGTCCCTTTTTGAAACCCGATTGTAAAGGGTCAAGTAGTTTGTATTTATTTAAATATTCGGTTAATTGCACGTGTACTATGCGTTCAAGAGGCTTGGAGAGAGATGAAAGTATGCAAACAGGTCGATAATCTGTTATAAGTACAGGTGAGGAAGTTTTGGGAACAGGATTTATAATAGCATTTTTCCACATTCTTGGAAAGAGGCCACTTGTGAGGCACGTGTTGTATGTATGAGTAATGGCGTGAAGAATAATGTCAATGATGTGTTGTATTATGAGTATGGGTATTTCATCAGGTCCTACAGCATATGATGTGATTGATAATACCTCGCGTTTCGCGTCAGTCTCTGTGACTTCGCGAAATTCAAAGAATGGCCTATTTTGTGGTGGCTGGTTCAGAAGAGATTTTATAGCCTGTGAAATTGTGTGTATTTCCGGTTTAATTTTTATTTCAGGAAAATGAGCATTCAATCTCTCCAGAGAGATGTCTGGATTACATGGCTGGGGCAAAGCGTTCCCAATTCCAATGGAACGAAGTTGTTTCCAAGTGTTTGACACATATAAATTTCCAGCCAGGTGATTGTAAAAAGAAAATTTCTTATTTCGAATTATTACTTTAATTCTATTCCGAAGTGTCCGATACTGTTGAAGCGCACTGGAAGAATGTGTGCGTCTGTAGAGCCAGTGTAACGCGTCACGGTGAGACATCATTTGTTTAATGTCATCGGTCAGTCATGGGGAAGGAGGTCGGGAGACTTTGGCCGTACGCTTAGGTGCATGTTTATCAAGGAGACCAAGTATAAGTGAGCTTAAAGTTTCAACTTTCTTATCGATACCGTTTATATTTTTACGTCATCCCAAGGACTGTTCAAGGCGTCAACTCTCAGATGATCTAAGTTTATATGTTTAATGTCCCTGAATGTGATCTATCTGGACTTATACTTCGGTACTTTGAGCGAGTAAGACAAGTATATTAAGTCATGTGTCGATATGCTAGGGGTAGGAATTTGTCCATGTGATACTATTTTCTGTGGGTTGTTAGTGACCATCAAGTCAATTAGTGTATGCGAAGATGAGGTATGATTTGTCGGTTTTAGTGGAAGTATTGTCATGTCACACGTCTGGAAAATACTTAAGAGTTGCTTTGTATCTCCAGCCTGTTCCAGTAAATTAGTATTGAAGTCCCCAAATATTAAAATATGTACATAAGCAGGTGCTAGTCTCTGCAGGATGTCTTCAATGTCTGAGAGGTGACCTACCCGTGGTGGCCGATAAAAAAACTCCTATTAGGGCACAGTGATCTCGGCAAAAATGAACAATCTAGTCTTTGTCTCTCTTTCTCTCTCCCTCCCCCTCCCGTTGAGAATACGGTTATACTAATGCGTACATCAAAATAAAGGCAGGAACAATTTAAATTTAATTTAATTTTAGCTAGTGAAGAAGAGAATGTATGACTAGCTCGGGTTCGCGGATTCGAGTCCGGAGGTATTTCTTCTTCTTCATGTGCCATGTTCTCGCAGAACGTTGGCGATCAGTAGCATGATCTGTTTGTTCATAGCTGTTCTGAACAGAGTAAGCTTTGTCACCCCAAACCACTGGCTCAAGTTGCCGGGCCATAATGTCCTACTTCTCCCCGGACCACGTTTTCCATTAATTTTCCCTTGGAGTATTACTTGCAGAAGGTGGTATTTAGAGTTCCGCATCATATGACCAAAGTATTCAAACTTCCTTCTCTTGATGGTAGTGAGAATTTTTTGTTCTTTGTTCATACGGTGCAAAACGTCCATATTGGTCATTTTAGCTGCCCAAGGTATCTTCAGAATCCTTCGGTACGTCCATATTTCAAACGCTTGCAATCTCTTGCACATGGTCTCAGTTAGTGTCCACGCCTCAACGCCGTATAACGGAAATGCTGAAAACGTAGCACCGGAGTAGTCGTGTCCGTAATGAAATGGAAAGGTCACGGCTTGTCAAAAGTTTTCTAAGTCTCTGAAAAGAAGTTCTGGCCTCCTCAATTCTGCATCGGATCTCGTGAGTAAGGTCTCAGTCATCATTAATGTGACATCCCAGGTATTTAATTGGTCAACTCTCGCGATCTGTTCCTTCGCTGTTGTGAGATTACCTCGAATTCCATCTTTTTCCTGCTTATAATCATCCACTTGGTCTTCTTTACATTAAGCATCAAGCCCATTGCGCTGCTGGCTTCAGTGACAGCTCAAATACATCATTCTAATGTCTGCAGACCTACCGGTAAGTGAATGAATTCTTGCCGGACGAAATTCTGGCTCCTCGTCGTTTATGGAAACCCTAGAAGTAGTTAGTAGAACTGTTAACATTATTGTTCTCAATTCAACAGTGAGTTTGAAATCTGACCTAATTTCAGTTCACATAGCCGAACACGTTAGTTCTCCTCTATGTTCCCTGGATAAGCTTGAATATATAACCATCATGACACCTGAAAATATGCCGAATAATTACAGGTTACTGATGAGAGAAAAAACTGAAAATTCGAAAGAAAAGCAGCTTGATTTTTTCTGGGTGATATCCGAGAAGAGAATATGTAAAGTTACAACAATGTTGCAAAGTTTGGGCCGGGAAGACTTGGAATAAAGGAGACGAGCTGCTCAACTGTTCCGAGCTGTCAGTGGAGAGATGGCGTGGAATGATATCAGTAGACGAATAAGTTTCAGTGGTGTCTTTAAAAGTAGGAAAGATTACAATATGGAGATAAAGCTGGAATTCAAGACGACAAATTGGGACAAATGTTCGTTTATAGGATGTGGAGTTAGGGATAGGAAAAGTTTACCAAGGGAGATGTTCAATAAATTTCCAATTTCTTAATAATCATTTAAGAAAAGACTAGGAGA
The DNA here is from genome assembly GCF_040414725.1 of Anabrus simplex. NCBI lineage: Eukaryota > Metazoa > Arthropoda > Insecta > Orthoptera > Tettigoniidae > Anabrus > Anabrus simplex. Next base: position 40,492,096 of record NC_090279.1, read on the forward strand.
ATAACAGATAGGGAATTTGCCACCTGGGCGACTGCCCTAAATGCAGATCAGGATTGATTGATTGATTGATTGATTGACTGATTGATTGACGCTCACACAAAAGAAAGGAAAGGCACTATGTAATTTGTGGAACTTTCGAAAATCACCCTGCAAAGACTAAATAACATGCATCGTTTAAGACACCATTCTTTTCATGGATATCGTTTAAGGAGTGCATATATCAAATTAAAGGCAGAAATATGTAACATTAATTTGAGTAGGTGTGATAAAGTGTGTTTATTTCCTTAATTCCTCTCTGAGCAAGGGAACGGGCTTTATTATGAATATCTTGTATTATTTCATCTTAAATTCTATCATTTACTGTGCAAGAGAACGTTCAGTATGGATGCGCACATTGAGGTTAGTTTGTTATCATTATGTCTGGTGATTTTTAATATGTATCTAGTCATGTTGGCAGGAGTGATGCGCTTTGAGAAAAGAGAATAGGGCGGTGATATTTAACTTTTAGTGTAGGGCCTTAATTGGCGATTACTATAATTAGGGTGCTTGGTTGCATCCAATACTTCAGGCTTCGTGCCCTTCCTCAAAATTGAGGTAACGCACTGGTTACGGCCCCTTTACATTCAGGAAGTATTGTGTCCATCATTTCGGTAGAATGGTATTCCAAGCTGAAGTAGTGTTGTGAATATCCTGAATATGTTTTTTCTTCTGTAGAATGTGTTTCGGCTAACTCTTCTCCCCTAGAAATTTTAGGACTTATCCATGCCAAAATTCATACTTCAAAATTTGTGGATATCTAAGGTATTTTTTGCTAAATATTTGCCATGCCCTGTGATATTAATAGCAGATTTCCTGTCACATTGCACTATCGTGCTCGATCCTGCGCATTTAGGAGTAATTTTCATATACGGTACCTCTCTTGAATTGCAATTCTCTACCATCTTCTATTATTTCGCCTCCTCAGAGTGAGATGTCGTTTGACCTTATGCGTCTACCTGAGGATCAGGCTAGTTGCATTTGTAAATTATGTCAGTCATTTCCCGACGTGTTTTCGGAATTTTTTTCGTATTGGCTTAACGTCGCACTGACACAGACAGGTCTTATAGAGACGATCGGGATAATCTAGGTGTGACTGACTTAACTGAATACAAGTTTGAGGTTACGAATTCGATCCCCGTAGTATTTCCTCGCTACAGGTTATCTCCACCGAAAATGACGGTCCTCAATGAAATGATCGACCAAATGCTGAGGGATGGTATCATTCGACCCTCCAAGTTGCCGTGTTCTTCACCCTTTTTTCTGTTGTCGGAACTTCCAGATGGCTGCAGGCCAGGAATTGATTACAGGGCGTTAAATAGTAAGATTTTTCTACAATCAGTACCACTTCCCGACTTGCATTCATGTTTCTGCTGTTTCAAGTGGCTAAGTTCTTCACCATCTTAGATCTCAACCAAGCCTATAATGATATACGTCTGATGGAAGAATCAAAACACCTGACTGCTTTCGCCACCGACTGGAATCTGTATGAAGACAACCGCGTGCCTTTCAGCCTCCCCCCACCGGCACGGCGGTTCTTACTAGGCTGCTAGGTAGGGTCTTCTGCGATATTAAATTTGAATATCTGTACCATTATCTAGATGATGTTGATATGTCCTCTGAGGCCTTTGAAGAACCCTCAGCTCATCTAGATGAAGCTCTAATCGCCTTCGTAAAGCTGGATTGACGGTCAAGTTGTAAAAGGTATCTTTTGATTAACCATCTATATCCTACTAGGGGCATACTGTGTCACCTGATGGAGATTCAGTCGATCATTCCATAACGCATGCAATCCGTAACTTCACGCCTAGTAAGGATGTCAAGGGGGTTGCTAGATATCTTTAGGAAATTCACCCCCAACTTAGACAATATGGTGGCACCCCTAAACCGTCTCCGCAGGAAAGCTGTCAAGTTTGAATGGGGGCCGTTGCAGCAAGCAGCGTTAGAGGATCTGAAATTGGCTCTGTGTAACGCCCCGGTCTTGGCTGTGCCAGATTTGTCCAAGAAGTTAATTGTAAACACAGACGCCTCTCCATCCGCGGTTGCTGCGGTTCTTCTTCAGGAATCTGAACTGGAATGGCAGCCAATTGCCCATGCGTCTAGAATCTTGTCACATCAAGAGGCCAAGTACTCTACGTACGAGTTAGGACTGTCCGTCCCATTCCCCTTATAAACTTTCCGTCTTTACCTTGAGCATGTTAAATTTCAATTAGAGACTGACAATCATTCTCTGAGGTGGGTTCTTCCTAGGCCCCGTCGTACCGGGAGAATCGGATATGAGGGTTTTAGTTTGACGTGCAAGACATTGGGTGATGTGAAAATATGGTTCCAGATGGATTAAGCCAAATGTTTGCCGGCGATTCTGATGTTGTTGACTCGAAAAAAATCCCTTTGCTTTATATTTCCACACCTCCTATTATATGTGCCATTCTAACTGATGTCCCTCTGTTATTTCATGACATAGCGAAATACCAACGTGAAGATCAGTGCTGGCTCCTAATACGGAAACCCTTTCTTCTGGGGAACATGTTGTCTATTATGTTTTGATGAATGGGATTCTGCGTTGCCTTTCGAGGCATGATCAGAATATGCAAATTGTGGTTCCAGCTGTTCTAGCGCCTATAATTTTCTTGTATTACCATGAGGCCCCATTAGATGGACATCTAGGAGTCTTCAAAATGAGAGAAAATATAAGGGACATGTTTATCTGGAAGAGTATGGACGGCGAGATTAGGGAACTCGTTAAAGCATGTAAGTCTTGTTTAATTAGGGATAGTACATCGAATGCATCGGACCCTTCCCTCAATCTAAAGGGAATGGGAATAAATTCATTCTTGTGTGTGTGGATGGTTCCACACGGTTCTCATTGCTGTTTCCGACTAGGATTGACACTGATCAGTCCACTGTTTCTTGTATGAATATTATTTTTCCACCTTTTGGACCCTGTCATTATATTATTTCTGATAACGCTATTGCGTTCCCCTCTAATTTATTTCGTAAGTTCTGTTTCGATCTCTCTATTCACAATGTCACGACGCCTGCGTACGACTCACAGCCAACTCTAACCCAGAGGGTTAATCAAAATCCCCGAACTGCCCTTATTGCTTCCACCACGAATTTCATTCTCGTTTGGACACTCCTTAAACTGGTTATCATTAGCCTTTAACTGGACCGTTCATGAGTCCCACGAGTTTTCTCCACTTTCTCTTATGTTTAAGTTTGTCTCAAATGTTCCTTTGTCAAATGTGTTGTCAATCAATGAGCTATTGCCAGAGACAATAGATCCAGAGAATATCCGGGATTTATGTGGAAAAGCTACAAATAACCTTAGGGCCTCTCATAGGAGAGTAAAGATTGGGTATGACCGTGGACAAAGACAAACCAATTTCGAAAATTGGAGATCAGATTATGGTTAAAAATTTTGTTCCCTCGGGCAAGCTTGCCCCCAGATATCATGGAACCTGCATTATACTCGATATCCTTACTCCTGTCACCTTTTTGGTTAGTAACCCGAGAAACGAAAGGATTTTAGGGGTCCACCTGTCTCAAGTAAAACCTGTGTGAAGGCCTTCGCTTTTCATTATAAGCCACCAAGTGACAATATTGCTGATTTAATTATATTTCTTTCCTTAGTATCTTATTAGTTTAACTTTTATACACGCAAGTTAGAATAAGGAGGCCTTCTGCCCCTGCGGGTTGTGAAATATTCTATGTATTTAAGTTAATACTAAGTTAACTTCCATTTTATTGCTTAAATATTTTTTGAAAGCCTTGACTTCAATTATTTCATTACCATTCCACCATTAAGGACACTGCCTCCAAACGTGTGTCAGAAAATTCGTGCATTCGTCCTACAAATTCGCCAACTTTACCTGTAACACATGTGACATTATCTGTGAGTCAGTGACTGTTGCCCCAAAGTTCAATGTTACAGTGCCCTACTTTCACTTGAAGCCACGTCGTGTCAACCTGCGAGAGATGCCGGCGCGGGGTATGGGCCCACCTCTTTCCGGCCGAAACTCCGTCTAAACTGCCTCCTTTTGGACTATCATCCTTGGGATAGGCTTGGAAGCTGGATTCCAAACGCCCACTCTATCCTTGGCCCGAACAATGCTATTTGGTACTTTGTGAACATGCCTTGGTTGCTCCCCACATTATACGGAAGGATGGTATCTCAAGGTACCTTGGAAGTCGGGGCGACCCCAACCAGTCATCGTCAGCGGCAGCCGCTCTTGCCATCGACTCTGGGCGCAACAGCCCGAACTTCTACTACTTCGCAAACACTATCTGAATTACTTCAATTCAACAAATAGACAAGAAAGGACTCTCTATCAAGTGATACTCCAACTTATATATATATTCTCTAAAAAATATGCATGGCAAGATTCAAGATTTCAGAGCTGCTCATACCGTTGTAAGAGCTTAGAGGATGGCGATCTGTACCGAGGGTGCACCTTCTCCGTCCGGTCGAACTGTGTGCCTTCTATAAGGCCATCTATGTAATGGAAGCTGAAATAATGTTATGCAAGACACTTTGATTTTCAAATGTTGGATGCCTCTACCATCGGCCTAAGTGCCCCCTCTGGCGGGATTAAGGACAATTAATTCTTATGGGAAAGCTAATTTTGAAAGGTAGATTATCTTAGTTTTGAAAATTATTTTGTACTTGTGTCAAGGTTGCCAAAACATCTGCCTCAACTCCCCCCCTCAATCTCCAGCATCTATCTAACAATTAGAAATTTTGTGAATATTGTCTGTAGCCGAATAATATTTGGGGTGTGTACAAGCATCCAGCCTATCCGTAAAGTGTTCACTAACTTTCCCTCGAGATACTATAAAAGCTGGGCGCGTTAAGGCCGTATTGTCATTGGCATGGGGACAGTTTGTTGTGTGCGGCGTATACTAAAGTGGCAGAGGTCGCGGATCGGCGTTCGGAAGGCCAGCCACACAAGGTAATGACAGAATTGTTTTAACATATGATAGCTTCCGGAGATAGCATGAGGGGAATGTTTCAAAGCTCTTATATTTCGTGTACTTTTCTAAACCTGTTGGTTTAAAAGTATAATTTTCGCCAATCTAAGGGCTCTGTTTTATTCCCTACTGGGAAATATGTAACATAAGGGGACAAGAGTGATTTCCCTCTGTTGACTACCATTCAACTGGTATAGGGTGACTGAAGTTTCTTGTCCTCTATAATCATTAACAGTTTTTGGCATTTAATGCTTATTGTTTAGTCACCCTGGCGTAGAATAGCCTTAGCCTCTGTACCTTGGGGCCATGAGCTCACTTAAGGTTTTAACAGTTTTCTAGAAGGAGTGCAGGATTTTCGCCTCCCTGCGATTTGTTTTTGGCCGATGATTATCAACTTTTTCCCGTTTACATTGTAGCCATTTAATATGGGCACTCATTTTGCTTCCGAAAGGTAATATGAAAATACTTGAGCAGAAGTGAGTGTAAATACCTCATTTGAAGATTGCTGTTGTATATCCTTGTGCGCTATAAGAAATTTATGCCTCTAAGAAACTGGACTGTATTAGAGTTTGGAGCTGAGACTCTTAGGCTATGGAAGTTAATGAAGAAAACCTGCTCTTATACAATAGTGTGAATGTTTCAGAGATAAAAGTACTCATCCATCGTGCTGATAATTCTCTCTACTTTTGGAGTGTATGTCGTTGTCGTTGGAGCTAACGAGGTCATTATTATATTGCTATTGTTTATTCGCGTCTTCTATTTACCTAATTTTAAATAAGAGAAACAAGAAGGAAGGAATAACATTTCCAAATTTAGTGCATTATATAATGTTCTTGTCAAATCCTTGTCCATGCATTGAGCCCAGCACCTTCTTACACCTCTGTGATCCACGATATTTGCGGAATAATAATAATAATAATAATAATAATAATAATAATAATAATAATAATAATAATAATAATAATAATAATAATAATAATAATAATACCGGGAGGTTCACCTCAACTCCGCTCATTAAAAATCAGCGCCTTAATAATCTCCCCTATCGATCAAAAAGTGAAACTAATAACACAACAAGTTGGAACTTTAATCAGAAGCTGTCACCACTGAAATATTAAGTAACTGTGTTATTGTAAAGTTTCCTAATCTGATTGAATTTCTCCTGGTTTTGTTCGCCATACATCAAGAAGTTTGGACATTTTTCCACAGATGACATTACCACAAAACCTCTGATCATGCACTCTGGTGCAAGGTGTAAGAACTTATAACTTAAAGAAGTTTCGTATTTCTAGGTTTTTATAACTGAATCTATGTTCATTTATTTTGCGATTGGCAATATTTCCGTTTCTTTCCGCCAGTCTTGAATCGGACCAATCATAAATTTTGGTAATTAATTTTCAACCAATCCCGCATTTCTAGTTCATTTTGAATCCACCAATAAAAATTAAGAGGGCGTGTCCTGATTAGTCTTGAATTCTCTCGAACCTCCCCTGAGGGTACATAAACTGCGGCTTTACATGTTTCGTTGTCAATTGATCATCCTCTTTCTGTGTGTGTGTTAAGGCAGCAGGCCGCCCCTTTCTTCGGTCAGCTGAACATCTATAACGTAAACATTATCTTTATTGCTACCTCCGCAGCTTTATTCGAGGCGAAGGTCCGAGTCTCTAATTATGTAACAATACATTTCTAAAATGTAACATTTCTTTCGGCTAATGTAAAAGGAAATGAGCTGTGCTTTGGGTAATACAGGTGAACTCACAATAGATCCCAGTGAACCACTGGACAGGTGGAGGGAATATTTTGAAAATCTTCCCATTGTAAAAGGAAATCACCCTGGTGGTGTCGCGAACAACCAAGCTCATGTGCAGGAAGAAAGTGATGCTGGTGAAATTACGCTTGAGGAAGTTGAAAGGATCGTAAATAAACTGCGTTGTCATAAAGCAGCAGGAATAGATGAAATTAGACCTGACATGGTGAAGTATAGTGGGAAGGCAGGGATGAAATGTCTTCATAAAGTAGTAAGATTAGAATGGAGTGTTGGTAAGGTACCTTCAGATCGGAGAGGAGCAGTAACTGCACCTATCTATAAGCAAGGGAACAGGAAGGATTGCAACAACTATCGAGGTATCTAATTGTATACTATACCAAGCAAGGTATTCGCTGGCATCTTGGAAGGAAGGATGCGATCAGTGGTTGAGAGGACTTTGGAAGGGAACCAGTGTGTTTACTGAGCACGGAGGGGCTGTCAAGGTCCGATTTTCAGTACGCGCCAGGTAAATGTAAAATGTTACGATTTGAATGAACAGTTGTGCTTATATTTCGTAGACCTACAGAAAGCATATGAGGGAAATGATGTTCACTCTAGTGGGGGGATGAAATTAAGGGTACATTATTAAAATCAATCAAAGGCATTCATGGTGACAATTAGGCTGTAGTGAGAATTGATGGTAGAATGAGTTCTTGGTTCAGGATATTTACAGGGGTTAGACAAGGCTGTAATCTTTCACCTTTGCCCTTCGTAGTTTACGTGGATCATCTGATGGAAGGTATAAATTAGCAGGGAGTGATTCAGGCAGTTGGAAATTTAGTAAGGAGTCTGGCCTCTGCTGACGACTTCGTCTTAATGGTAGATTGTGCCGAAAGCCTGCAGTCTAATGTCTTCGAACTTGAAAATAGGCGTAATGAGTACGGAATGACAATTAGCCTCTCCAAGACTAAATATATGTCAGTAGGTAAGAAAGTCAACAGAATTGAATGTCAGATTGGTGATACAAAGCTGGAACAGGTAGAAAATTTTAAGTATATTTGTTGTGTGTTCCACCAGGATGGTAATACAGTAAGTGAGACTGAATCAAGGTGTAGTAAAGCTAATGTAGTGAGCTGACAGTTGCGATCAACAGTGTTTTGTAAGAAGGAAGTCAGCTCCCGGACGAAACTGTTTTGACATCGGTGTGTCTCCAGACCATCTTTGCTTTACGAGAGCGAAAGCTTTGTGGACTCAGGATATCTTATTCATAAATTAGAAGTAACAGACACGAAAGTAGCGTGAATTATTGCTTCTGCAAACAGGTGGGAACAATGGCAGGAGAGTACTCGGAACAAGCAGATTAAGGCTAATTTAGGAATGAACTCGATGGATGAAGCTGTACGCGTAAAACGTCTTCGGTGGCGGGGACATGTGCGACGAACGGAGGAGGATAGGTTACGTAGGAGAATAATAGTCTCTATTATGGAGGGCAAGAGGACTAGAGGGAGACCAAGATGGCAATGGTTTGACTCAGTTTCTAACGATTTAAAGATAAGAGGTACAGAACTAAATGAGGCCACGGCACTAGTTGCAAATCGAGGAATGTCGCGACGTGCCGTTTCGTTAAATTCACAGAGGCTTGCAGACTGAACGCTGAAAGGCATAATGGACTATAATGATAATGCACGCAGGTCCTATGTATTAAAAAAGCACGAATTTATTTCCGGTAGTGTGCGAAGAATTGGATCGTAAAGTTCAGTCAGTTGATCCCCCTTTATGCACCTGCTTTCGTATTCTTTCTTTCACCGGTAGAAGTTCATTCTCTCTTATACATCCTCTTTGAGCCAGACATAGCGGGACATTGCACCCAGTGCCAAAATCAATCAATCAATCAATCAATCAATCAATCAATCAATCAATCAATCAATCAATCAATCAATCAATCAATCAATCAATCAATCAATCAATCAATCAATCAATCAATCAATCAATCAATCAATCAATCAATCAATCAATCAATCAATCAATCAATCAATCAATCAATCAATCAATCAATCAATCAATCAATCAATCAATCAATCAATCAATCAATCAATCAATCAATCAATCAATCAATCAATCAATCAATCAATCAATCAATCAATCAATCAATCAATCAATCAATCAATCAATCAATCAATCAATCAATCAATCAATCAATCAATCAATCAATCAATCAATCAATCAATCAATCAATCAATCAATCAATCAATCAATCAATCAATCAATCAATCAATCAATCAATCAATCAATCAATCAATCAATCAATCAATCAATCAATCAATCAATCAATCAATCAATCAATCAATCAATCAATCAATCAATCAATCAATCAATCAATCAATCAATCAATCAATCAATCAATCAATCCTGATCTGCATTTAGGGCAGTCGCCCAGGTGGCAGATTCCCTATCTGTTGCTTTCCTGGCCTTTTCGTGAATGATTTCAATGACATTGGAAATTTATTGAACATCTCCCTTGGTAAGCTATTCCAAGAAAATATAAAGGTCCAATAATACTGCCTTGAGGAATTCCCCTCTTAATTATTACCGGTTAGCTAATGCTTCGCCTTCTCTAATTTTCTGAGATCTATTTTCTAGAAATGTAGCAACCCATTCAGTTATTCTTTTGTCTAGTCCAATTGCACTCAGTTTGGCCAGTAATCTCCCGTGATCCATCCTATAAATGCTTTAGACAGGTCAATTACGATACAGTCCATTTGACCTCCAGAATCCAAAAAATCTGCTATAACTTGAAATCCTACAAGTTGAGCTACAGTGGAATAACATTTCCTAAAACCAAATTGCCTTCTATCGAACCAGTTATTAATTTTTCACACATGTCTACTGTAATCAGAAGGAATGCCTTCCCAAAGCCTACATGCAATGCATGTCTAACTTAAGGGCCTGTAATTTTCAGGTTTATGTCTATCACCGTTTCCTTTATATTCAGGGGCTACTATTGCAACTCTCCATTCATTTGGTATAGCTCCTTCAAACAAACATTAATCAAATAAGTACTTCAGATATGGTACTATATCCCAACCCATTGTCTTTATTATATCCCCAGAAATCTTATCAATTGCACCCACTTTTCTACTTTTGAACTTTTGTACCTTATGTTGAATATCATTTTTATCATATGTAAATTTTAATACTTCTTTAGTGTCAGTCACCTGCTCTATATGGACATTTTTCTTATAAACAATAATCTTTACATACTGCTGGCTGAATACTTCTGCCTTTTGAAGATCCTCACATACACACTCCCCTTGTTCATTAACTATTCCTGGAATGTCCTTCTTGGAACCTATTTCTTCCTTAAAATACCTACACATGCCATTCTATTTTCCAATAAAATTTGTATGACTGCCACTTATGCTTGACCTCATGTTATCCTTAGCTGCTTTCTTTGCTAGATTTAATTTCCTAGTAAGTTCCTTCAACTTCTCCTTACTTCCATGGCCATTTCTAACTCTATTGCTTCCAATCTGCACCTCCTTCTTAGTCTCTTTATTTCTTTATTATAATAATGTAGGTCTTTACCATTCCTACCAGCTTTAAAGGAACAAACCTGTTTTTACATTCCTCAACAATTTCCTTAAACCCATCCCAGATTCTGTTTACATTCTTATTTACCATTTCCCACCAATCATAATTACTTTTTAAAAACTGCCTCATGGCTGCTTTATCAGCCATATAATCCTGCCTAATAGTCCTACTTTTAAAACCATCCTTTCTGTCACATTTATTTTTAACTACGACAAAAACAGCTCCGTGATCACTAATACCATCTATTACTTCGGTTTCTCTATAGAGCTGGTCTGGTTTTATCAGCACCACGTCCAGGATATTTTTCCCTCTAGTTGGTTCCATCACTTTCTGTATCAGCTGTTCTTCCTATATTAGCTTATTTGCAATTTGTTGGTCATGCTTCCTGTTATTCCCACTTCCTTCCAATTGACATTTGGTAAATTAAGATCTCCCACTGCAATCACATTCCTTTCCATGTCTTTTCCAAAATAGCTGATTATCTTATCAAATAATTCTGAATTTGGGTCAGCACTATCCTTTCCCAGTATGTACACTCCAAACACATCAGGTTGCCTATTATCTTTTGAAATGAGACTTACACCTAGAATTTCATGTTTCTCATGTTCAACTTTTTTTGTAGCTTACAAATTCTTCTATCATCAGAATAAATCCTATCCTATCTCTAAGATACACACTCCTGTATGTAGGATGCTAAAGGGTTTATTGTGTCACCTATTCAATACATATACATTTTTAAACATTTAGGAATTTATTATTAATTCCATTTGAGACATGTTTTGCCCTTCATTGAGGGCATCATCAGTCAAATGGAATTAATAATAAATTCCTTAATGTATAAAAATGTATATGTATTGAATAGGTGACAAAATAAACCCTGTAGCATCCTCTATTCAGTATCTTCAATATGGATTAACAATGATATTTATCACACACTCCTGTTCTGTGAGAAAATTTCTGCATCCATTACATAATTTCTCAGCCATGATTCAACTCATATTACAACATCTGGTAAATATATATCTATTAAGTTACTTAATTATCTTCCTTTCTTTACAATACTTCTACAGTTCAACACTAACAATTTTATTTCATCCCTACTTGATTTCTGAATCTCTGTACCCTCATCAGCATTCCGTAGACAACACCATTTTCCTGAATGTACCTCCCTATTACCCTTCTAAACAAATTTCCTAACTTATACGTACCACTGCGATTTAATTGAAGGCCATCTGAGTGCAGATCCCTACCTCCTATCCACCCATTAAGATCTAGAAATTTAATTCCCAGTTTCCCCACATACCCACTCCATAGTCTCATTTAAAACCCCGATCACTCTCCAATCAGTATCCCTCCTACACAGTATTCCACTGATAACAATCTCTGCTTTCTTAAACTTCACCCATGCAGCATTTACCAGGTCCCACACATCTCCAAATATGTTAGTACTTATATTAGTTTGCCTTACGTTGTTGGTACCAAGTGAAAAATTACCACCTTCTACTTTCCCTTTTTTCTTCTCTTCTACTTTTCTCAGCATCTGCCTCAACCTAATTTCTGGATAACATTCTACCCTGGTTCCCTTTTCTCCACACACTTTCTCCATGTGGCTAAAAATGGAATCCCCCTTGACCAGAGCCTCAACCCTACCCACCTCCTTTGATCCCCTCCCCTCCTGGTCAGCCCTATCTCTCCTGATAGCTGCAGAACCTACTTCCCCCTCCCTTTTCTCCCTTCTATGGCCCTGTTCCACCTGTCTTTTCCTATTTTCTACTCTACATTTTCCTTTCCTACCTTTCCCCTTCCTCCTACTTCCACACATCTCAGCAACAGTCCCCTGTTCCTCATCTTCCATCCGTTGCTCTACCTGCAGTGGCTTGTACTGATTTCTCATAGACACCTGTCCTGAGTTCTTATCCTGAATAGAGCCCTTAGCCTGCAATCTCCATCCCCTTAAAACATTAAAACACCCCTCTTCTACAGTTCCCTCCTTTCCTTCCTCTCCCTCTTGTACACTTACTGTAACCTGTTCGTTGTTTGAGGGAGTCCTATCTTCCTTCCTGTCTTCTGTGAGAATCCTAATTATCTCCCTCAAACTCTCCACCTCCTCTCTCATACCGCTCAATGCCTCACCACACCCACAGTACATACACTTGCATTCTTTACCCATTCATTACAGAAAAACTGAAAAGGAACGGAAATATAAATAACTTGTTTTGTGCAAAAAAAGAAAAAATATTGTCTAGGATAGTACTCAAAGATCACACAACAATTAGGTACTTAATATACTACTACACTATAATACTACTTAGTCGTATTCGATGTGTATCCTACAACACCCTAACAGATGAAAACTACTGTTAATTACTGAATACCGAAAGGAATACACAAAAATTACACAATTCTATACTGCAGTTAAGCCTCTCCTAATTGGAACAACAGCATTTTGGTAAGAGGGTTTCTACAGATATCTCTACTATACTACACAAAAATTCTACAATAATAAAGTAAGGACACCTATTTCTAATAAGATATTACTCGTATAGTACTGTACAGTACACTACAATAATTTTAAGCCACATTAATACGTTTCCTAATTACAAAACCGGTACCGTATGTCACTACTACGCACAAACATAAATAGAAACTGCTCTTTTCAGTAAGTGTCTCCTACTCTGTAGTTGTCACTAGTAATACACCCTTTCCACCTTCAGCCTGTTCAACTGACTGTTACGAATCAAATTTGTTCTTCTAGAGTTTGTTGAGGGTTATTTTAAGTGATTAAACAACATTCAAATATCCAGTTTTGTTTCGAAGTGGCTTGCATGTTGTTATGTAAGGAGCGTATTAGCCAATCGTACAGCTTCTTCCGTTAAGTGAGTTACGGATTTGTTACATTGAAGATTGATTTCTATCATTTTACACCTCTAACATATTGTCGGTAATATTCAAGTTCAATAATTTTCATTTGCTAAATGTATAGATCTCGAGAATACGTTAATAGTAATCTTTCTCAGTTTCAGCATTCTGCATATTTATAATACTTAATGTTATTAATTTTCTTAAATTTTATTTTAAATTAAGCATTAAAAATTAATTTGCATATAACTAGCTTGCTTTTTAGAAAACTCCCAGCCTTTGCGTTGAATGTGCCTGCAAGTTGTGTCAAGTAGCAATATATCGTATATCCTAAATTAGTGGAATGAGGATTATATTCTGAAGAGCAATGCAGATGAATTTTAATGATTTTTTGCTATGTTATTTACCTTTCTGTGCAATTTTATAGTGACGCTGTGAATGTTAAGTTGTTCATTACACTGTATCCTGCAATATATGGTAGTAGGGTTCAAAATCTTGAGAGGTTTCCATTTAGGATATCTGTATCTTGTTATATCAGTGTTGTTATGGAGATTCTTCTGTATCACATCATTACCCCACAGCAGCTATATCCGGTATTTATTCGTGATGATTTAGGTAACAGTTGCCTGCCTCTCTGATTTATTGGTTTGTAAAAGATTTTCAGGGGCGAGTGGCGGTTAGTTTGCATGGGGTCGAATCCTAGGATCTGCAGCCCAGAAAATCGTTTCCGTGGTTTCCCCATTTTATCATTAATTAACCTTAATTCTGATGTGTACCTAATCTTATCCCTTTCCTTTGGAGTTGTTAGTGCAACATTAAACTGCTAGCAGGAATGGAAGAACAATATTCAGGAAGAAATTCTGGCTGTGGAAACTGTAAAAGGTAGTTGCTTGAAAGTAAAGCCAATAACATATTAATAGAATAACATGTGATGGTCAGAACAAGTAAACATGGTACATAGCAGTATTTGCAATGCGTAAGGATTGACTCAATTAGCCACGGGTACGAAGCTTGTATTACCTGTAGGAGAAATTATAGTGTTAATTGTTAGTGCAGTATATTAACATTTACAGTAAAATATCACAAAGGGGCTAATGAACACTGCTATTGGTTGAAATGAATTCTCTGAAGCATTACTCGAGGTATTCAATATAGACAATTTTTGTACCACCTGGGGAACAATAAAAACTGCTAAACATTTAAACCAATTGTTTGGCATGGAACTCCCTTCTAGGGACGCTCTGGTAAGCACCACTTGTGTCATTAGATATGACATGAACCGAAAAAAAAAAGAAAGGGCACTTAAGTAAAGGTTGGTGGCATTGTTCGATGAAATGAGCTATAGCAGTATTGGATAAATTTTTGTCTTCATCTCAACAGAATTTTCTTCATTTTCCATTTCCAGTCTACTGGGTTTAAATGTGAATCAAGAAACTTTTCAGTTTTTCTCTTTCAACCACTCCCTATCTTCCTGAATATTTTTTCTACTTTTACTCCTCTCTTCTCTGTACTCTCCTTACCGTATCCATTCACCCCTTTCTGGGCATTTCCCGATGTCTTTCTCCTATGACTATCCCTGTATATATTTACTTTGGAACTCTATCCCCAACCATTCTCATCATGTGTCCATACCATTTCAGCTTACGGGTCTCTATCTTGCCTTTCAGTTCAGGGGATCCGATTCTCTCCCTGATTTCTATGTTTCTGACTTTATCGCTTCATGGCCTCCCTGTTATTTCTGTAAGGAATTTCACCTTGGCCTCTTGCATTCTGCTTTCATCATGTGTTCTTGTCCATGTGCCTGATGCATACGTCAAAATTGGTGTGTAATACATTGGGTGCAAAATTTTCTTGCGTTCTGTTGGGACATCCCAGTTACAGACTATACATCTCACACATTGGATGGTAAAACTCATTGGCTTGTTCAATTCTCTTTCGAATTTTGTAATGTATTTTCCCATCTTCTGCAATTATTCTCCCCGAATACTTGAAGCATTCCTCAACTTATAATTGTCTTTCTTTACTTCAATATTCCCACTTCCTTCCCTATTATTACCGAGCTCGATAGCTGCAGTCACTTAAGTGCGGCCAGTATCCAGTATTCGGGAGATAGTAGGTTCGAACCGCACTGTCGGCAGCCCTGAAAATGGTTTTCCGTGGTTTCCCATTTTCACACCAGGCAATTAATTAAGGCCACAGCCGCTTCCTTCCCACTCCCAGCCCTTTTCTGTCCCATCATCACCATAAGACCTATCTGCGTCAATGTGACGTAAAGCAAGTAGCAAAAAGAAAAAACTTCTCTATTACATCTCGTCACCACTACTATCATACACTTTTCCACACTTATTTTCATTCCATATTCCTTTATCTCCTGATTCCATACAGTATCTTGTTCTTGTGCTTCCATTTCATCTTCTCCACATATTACTGTCTCATCTGCAAAGATGGGTCCTTGGTTGCCATTTTTTATTGTATACTTTTGTGGATTACATCCATGACCGTAATGAAGATTAGAGGGGATAAACACATCCTTTTTGAAGTCCTGTTTCTACTTTGAACCAGTTTGTTCGTCCTATCATAGTATTCATAATACTTACCCTCTTTTCTTTCATGGCTTTTATACTTGTTTCTTCTGCTCTATCGGCCTTCTTTTTTATCAATGCATCCGATATCACTTGCCATGGTACACTGACATATGCCTTCTCAATATTGATAAATATCATCACTGAATCCAGCCTAAATTCCCATCTATTCTCAATCCGTTCTTTAGGTTCAACGGATTGAAAAATTTAGAAATTATGTTTACACTGAGTATGGGGTACGACACCATATGGAAGTGAAACATAGACAATAACTGGTGCCAAGAAAAACAGTGTGGAAGCCTTTGAAAGGCCGTGTTATCAGAAGTCTTGAAAATCAGATTGATAATATATGTCTCAAATAAAGAGGTAGTGATTCAGCTTGATAAGAGCAGAATTATTTGAGAGAATTTGATCCCAGGAAGGAAAATCATAGAACAAATCTGACAAAACTGTGAACTTGTTCAGTTAGTTTTGAAGCTTATTGCAAAGGATGAAAATGATAGGAAGAATCCAAGATATAAACCCAGGTGATCAGAGTGATATACCAACGGAATAGTCACTGAATTTTCAAGATGTTTTTTCATTTCAATCACAAGCGATGTACGTTGGATTTTGAACAAGAAAGGTCATCTTGTTGTGGTTTCAGTTCTGTATAGAACTGTATGTTATACAGTTATTTATATGATATAAGGAGTCATGTGGTATTAGAGGTCCTTTCACTAAGATCTTGATATCGACAGATATGTTAACTTATATTTCCTATGGAAGTGATCACTGTTTTAGAAGTCATGTAAAACTGGATGTCCTTATCGTTGATCGAAGTATCAGTCATAGAAAACGGAGGTTCTCTGGGTATGATCACAATATCAAGAGTCATGTACAATTTTGAGTTTTTCGGTATGATTAATATTGACAGTCATGTAAAATTGAAAGCTTGTTGCTTAGTCTGTTGACAAACAACATAAGTAGCAATTACATCAATAATGTTATATACTTTTCTGGCTTATATTTCAGTGTAAGGTCATTGGAAGTGATCAACGACCCTAGTACCTTCTAAATACTTAAGTTGCAGTGCAAAATGGACCTGGAAATAAAGATCAAAGTGGAACCAGCCTGGCTTGAAGGAACAACAACTGCATCACTTGTAAGTCTCATTCCAGATAACTTGATAGAGGTCAGAGATTAAACCTTAATAGCTGAATAAGTTTGGAAGGGGCATAATTTTCTCTGTGCTTCCTGAGTATTAACACCAGCAGTCACCAATTGCTGAATGAGCATCTAGGCGTAGTATGACTCTGTTTTGCTTCTTTGTCTGAGAATGCACCAGAACGCTCTAAAAAAGCTGCCAACTCTTAGGATCTTAAGGTTGGGGTTGGATTAGTCTGTACTTTTTACTGTCACTATCAATATTACTTTGGTTTAGGGGTTGCACTTCTTCTATTTTTCCTCTCTGGTTATAATAGAGGATGGTTGGCCCATTGTATGTAAACAAAACTAAAATCCTCCAACACTACTGCAACACCATTAGCACCGCATGTTAAAAATTATTACTCGTACCATAATTCGTGTAGAAAAAGTTAAATCACAAATCTTTCGTTGGTGTTTTTGAGACTGGATACACCGGTCTGCTAAACAAAACATCAACACAGGTGTGATTATTCTGGGTTATCCTCACATCCACAATGTGCTGGTAGATATTATGTGTGTTAAGGAAAGCAGCAGATTTGCCTATGGCATACAAGGGATAAAATAGCTCAAAATCTGAATGTACGTTCTCTCAAAGTAAGTACTTTGCTCAGATGTTGAATTAATTTAGAAAGTTGGAATACAGGTTAGATTCTATGTTATATATAGAACCATGTCTATGGGCTCTAGAATGCACGATATCTGAGAATAATTTCTTTAAAATGCTCCTTCTTAGTGGGCTCTGACATTTTAAGTTCTTAAGGCACATTAAACAGAATATCTTCTTTCCTCTTTCTCATTATTTCCCTGTCTTTTTGTGCATCCTTTTCATCCATTCCTTAGTTCAGCTACTGTTCCCTTCTATATTGAATGGGTTAAGTCAGTATATTCTAGAACTTGATACTGTAATTCACATTTAATAGTAAGTTAACTTAGAATATAAGCTTTAGGTCACATTCTGCCCCCCCCCCCCCCAACTTTAGTGCTGATGGGGTTTTATAAATCCATGTGAGAAATATAAATGTCTCGTAGTATATCATAAAAGATCTTTTCTGACTCTTCACTGACAGTGTTCTCATTCCCACAGTTCTTCAAAAAACACTACATAAAATGCTTGTAGGAGTAAAGTATTTCATTTGTGGTTGCTTTGACTTTGGGCTACATCACATCTTTTGCTGGTATATGACTGTGATAAGTCTGCTTCTTTCATCTTTTTTTATTTTACACTTAACTGTCTTAATGCTTTATGTAGCCCCTGTGATCTCAGCAAAACCAGAGTAGAGAATGTGTTTCCATTATTTCAAGTTATTTTTATCTGTCTGTAAACAAACTATGCTGAGAACAAAAAAATATTTAGAATAGTTTTAACTCTTCTAATTGGTTCAAACAACTTATAAGATTTGATTGGTGTAATTGTACATATGAAAACAGTTCATACAATTTAGTTTTTATGCCTATGGTTGCTTCCTTCCAAATTCTGTGTGAGATGACCCCAATTCCATCCCTTGTATTATATCTTCTGATATGGCTAGAAAATGTTTTGCATTTTACGTTTTGTTCTCATCCTTTCTGTGATATAAGGAGTGAGGAAGAATATTAACATCATTCTCAGTACAGCCTTTTGGTTATAAATATCCTCTGCTAGTAGAAATCTTCCTTAAACATTAGTGAAATTCTGAGAGTAATGTAATACCGGAAATTAATGAATGTACATGATCACATGTTGGTTGCTATATTTGTGGATGTGTGTTATGAGCATACCTAATATATCTTATTTTCCACAGGAAAATTTTGAACATGTATCAGAAGTGATAGCTCTGAAAGATGAAGTTAAATCAGAGTTAACCGAGCCAGGGTCATCGCATGAAAACTATCTTGAGGTAATGTACATAATTTGATAAGCCATTGTCAGTTGATGGAAACGGTTAGAAAATGGCCCAACAGATATCAAGGCATGATCCTTCATTTCAGTGCACAGGATTGAAATTCCTACAGAAAATATACTTTCTTATGAGGTTGTCTGTTTACTTACCTAATTTTCACTTTTCCTTCAAGTTGTTCCACGATCTTGCGTTATCAATTGTGCTGCAGCTAGTATTATTCCAAAGACCTTTACTCTATATCGTTTTGGGAGCTGGTATCATTCCTACTAATACTTTTGAATTCATAAATAGTTTCGAACTACTGTTATAGGATATTTTACTAGTTGCTTCCAAATGTAACACTTTGTTATCTTATTTATTATATTAATTGTTGATTTCTAGATAATACAGTAATTTGTTGATACAAGTTGCAGGTGATATGCTTGTGTACTGTGTGCGTTCGCTTATATACTGCACACATTGTAGCCATCTCATGGCAAGTGAAAGTTAATTTTTATTCTTCCTAATGTGGTCTGTGGTGTTACTAGTCCATTGTGACTTATAATATTACTTAAACATGCAGTGAATAAATAAGCCATTCAAGAGTTATCTGGCCTTTCTGTTTCATACTTCGTAAGGGATAGTGTTTGGGAATAGGCCTTGTAAATTCAATGTTACTGACCTGAACATTCATTACATGAATGAATTCGTCATTACCAAGGTATAAATTTGATCACACTAATCGTCCACTTCATAGCATGCGCGTCGTCATCGTTCAGTATGACTATTGCTATGGGGTATTTCATTGCCCATTTATTGAGGTATTCATTTCACCATCTGTTCCGGGATTTCTATGTTAGCTGCTGAAAATATATCCACGTGGGCAAGGTTGTGATGAGAGAGGATATATACTCATGATCAGAGAGTGTAGTAATTGGCTCTCCTATAAGGAAATGAGATGTAGTTAGGTAACAAGTTTCAATAGGGTTATCATTTAGCTTTGGTGAAGGGATGTGTATTAATAATGGTCCATTCTTTGTTGGTGAAGTGATAAGAATCTATCACTTGTCTGGGGTGATATATCAGACTCTTGACAGCTGCTTCCCTGATTCCACCAAGTGTGATGCTGCAGAAGGGATGAAATGCCACGTCAGTCCCATGCCTGCAGTTATGTGAAAAGTTGATTTTCTGAGGGTTGTTTTTTCAGAAAGGCCTTGATTTCTGTAGCTGCTCCAAAGAAGTTTGTGCCGTTATTGCTGTAAATGTTCAGGGGTCGACCTCTATGAGAACCAAGTCGATAAAGTGCAGAGAGAAATGTTGTTGTGGTAGAGATCAGGTATCATGGTTGTCTTTTAACTCGCACCTTTTTCGTGGTGGATTTCTTTTTCTTCCTATTACAGGAAGAAGCTCCATCCTGGATGGGATCATTCTGCTTACTTTCATTTGAGAGGAATTCGATGACCGCGGTGTATACAGTTTCTACAATTTCCTGTGTGATATTCACACCGCTGGCCACCTCTCTCAGCAGATATGTTGGTTCCCGTGCTCCCGGTAGTCACGGACCAGATTTAAGGTCCCCTTCCTTAATCTGATCTAGAAGCATCTTCTACCAAGATGCCTCTAACCAGGGGCAAGGATCCTCAACGGAGAACTGGGGCTCATCTTCAACATGGACACTCGTCAAATCCATAGGGGGTGTAAAAGGCTCCCCTATGACAACAAAATCGTGACTACCCTGATTCTCTTCCACCCCAGATGGTAGCTATTACTGGAACGTGCTGAGATGGTCCTTCGCCTTGATCATCCCCAATGGGGACACAATGGGAGTCTGTACATCCCTCCCTCCTGGCGAAGTGATAGGTTGAACGCCCGTCCGGGTGCTAGTGCATGGCGACTGGCTGCGCTCGTGCGTTCCCCCCAAGTGACTGGAGGGATGGCCTGATTTCTAAGAAGGAAATAATCCCTAGTCCTTTGATAGGCGGGCTGACATCGCTTATCACTTATTTGCTTTTTGGTCTTAGTTCCCAACGACTCAAATATGAGTCTATTTGAATCCGGGTTACCTCTTTGATCCTGCTAGAGTGCGTACATTTTCACAAGTTCCTTACCAGTGAACTTGCTCTCTTTCCCACTACCTGCAGCAAGGCGGGGCTTTGTGATGGGAACGGGATCCTTACGCCTCAAGTTTCTGAGGGCCGGATGAGTATGGCGCACGTGTTGGGACAGACCTCTTTGCATAGCAAATTCCATCGTACACGCTGAACATGCGTATGATAGTGTCAAGGGTTTGGGCGGGCCCGTGCACTTGGGAATATGGGTCTGAGCGGCGTGCTTACCAACATACATCTTCAGGCAAGACGTGCAACAAAATAAAATCTTCAAGGAAGCATTTTTAGTTTTAAGATGAGCCACATAATCATCGATGCTCAGATCCTTATATGTTCCCTTCATCTCACGGAGACAAACGGGACAATCAGTTATCTTGAAGGGAACATCGACGTAGACTGGTGGATCACCCTGGTTGTCATCGATGGTCCCCTGCCTACTTAGACGGTGCATAGGACCTGACGCGACCGAATCCGAGGCCCTTTGAGGACTCATTTGTTTGCACGCAATCATTCTCTCCACTCTAAGGAGGGATTAGCCTCAAAGAGCCCTTCCCCATGACTGGGTGTTTACCCTCCTGTTTAGTTCATCCCGAGCAATGAAAGGGATTTTATCCACGCCCGGGTGGTCTTGCTCAAGGACCGGACCCACAGGTAGGGAGTTGGGGTGACTTTCCAGCAGCAGGCTTGTGCAGATGACAAGGCACATTGTGCCTGCCCTGACCATTGACCACTTCGGCCAATAGGTGCTGAAGACACACACCCGTCGCAGGTAACGGGGAGATACTCGAGCTGCCCCAGAGGCTTCGTCTCGGATACTAGGTCTTATATGCCTGACATCTCAAACGATGAGCAAATAACGTATGCTTCATCTCGGATACTAGGACTTACATGCCCGACACCTCAAGAGAGTCATAGTTATTCCCGCCGTTTAGCTGCGCTTGCTTGAATTTCTTCACATTGATATTCAGAGCACTGGGCAGAAATCACATTGCGTCAACACCCACTTGGGCCATCGCAATGCTTTATTTTAATTAGACAGTCCGATTCCCCTGGTCCGTGCCAGTTCTGAGCCGGCTGTTGAATGGCAGCCAAAGAGAATCCTCGCACCCACGGCTGCAACATCTGTGAGGTGACTGCGACGCCACAATGCAGACCGCGGCCTCGCAGCTTGTACTAATCGGTACATACGATGACATCCCTATCCATGTGGTCATCTGACAAGGAACTGCTTGGGTTGGACCAGACCAAATGCAATGGAAACTGTTAGGATTATCACTGAAGACAGTAATCCTGCAAGTTCTTAAAAATAGTGACTTTTAACTGTAACCTGGAGTTTCAGTGATATGCTAATACAAACGGTCCACCTCTGGATTCCCTGTGTTCAGCAATTGGGTGCAGAGTAGTTTGGGGGAAATGGGAACACGACTGGTTAGTGAAACAAAGTACAACAGGAGACTACATTTATTTTAAAACGTAACTGCTCATAAATCATGAGAATTACAGAAATTAAGTCTTCTTGATGTTGTTAAATATTAAAGTCTTTTTGAATTGAAAATCAACACACAGAAATGTTTTACAATATAAGTACAGTAAAACCTCGTTAATTCGAAGTCGTTGGGACTCAAAAATCGGACTTCGAATTATGTGATTTCGAATTAACCGCCAATTCGCAATTCAGAAGTACCAACCCTTGCCATGTTACAAAATATTCTATGGCCCGTTACTGCATGCAGCTAACCTTGATTCACAGTTTATACCCTTCAAATGCCATGAAAAAAGAACTATTTCCAAAATGTATACAAGAAGGTGCATTTACAGTATTCAAGTAATGCACTCGGATAACTCACTGGCAAACATAACCTCACGCAACGAAACAAAAAAAAAAAAGCACGATTCAAAGACGAGGAGAAATCTATGCTGGCTCCCATGAGCAAATGCTTTATTAATTGGATTACTATACTTTACGCATTTTAGATGCCTTGTATTTACAAAGGAAGTACCCGATGCCCTTAAAATCGAACTTTTCTATGACTATCCTTGTACGATTTCCCGCCATGGCACTTCTCTCGTACTTCAGAAATGTAAACACTTGCCGCGTCACAAAGTGTTCTAAGACCCATTAATACATATTATCCGCGCACTTTTTAGTGATAGATTTACACCCTAGTGCTGAAGCGGTCGACTTTGGTTATCTTCGAGATTCGTATTGGCAACCTTTGAAACACAAACTAAGAATCGCTTATCATCACTGTGCGCCATCTGGCGTACACTTTAAGTACTCGTACTGTTGTTGTTTACACAGCAAAGCTAAACCATAGAATTCATGCTAGGAACAAGTTTCGCAACGGGAAATGTTATATAGTATTAAATATTGTGTGTGTGACAAAGTTGTTTGCTTAAAATAATAAAGGTTTATAAAATTCATATCGATCGATCATATTATCGATTCAATTCAGATTTCATTTCCATTCAGTTGGCAGTATTGACGGAACCCTTCTTACTTCTCCAACGAGTACAAAAGTCTATCACTAAAAAGTGCGCGGATAATACAATCACCTCGATTCACAGTTTAAACCTTTCAAATGCAATGGAAAAAACTATTTCCGAAATGTATCCAACAAGGTGCATTTACAACCTTCAAATAATGCACTTGGATAAATCAATGACAAACATAACCTCACGCAACCTTTGCACGCAACGAAAGAAAAATAAATCACACAATTCAAAGACGAGGATAAATTATGCCGGCCCCCCTGTGCAAATGCATTATTTTTTGGATTTCTGTACTGTTTCCATTTGTAGATGCTTTGTACTAGCATGGAAAGTGAGCGACGTCCTTATAACATTGTGGTTTATTGAACTTTCCTATGACGAGAGGATAAAGTTTCTCGCTTCCATCCCATGTGCATTGCAACGTACTACTATGACCCATTTAAAACCATAAGACTGTTTGGGCTCGCATTAAATTAAAGCAATGCAGTTTCACCGGCAATGACAATATTGTTCGGTGCCTACGAATTTATTATCTGAGCTACGCTTTTTTCGTCAACTGTCGGCATCGCCAGTGTTCGCGGATTCTGTTTTTCCGCACACTGCCTGTTGCGTGATATTACGGCGTTCCTTAAAAGGTTGAATACACAAGAATTCCGATTTCATTCAACCTAGCAATCATGAAGTGCACTGTAGACCCACCGAAGTGAGTGTAAGTGCGGAAAGCTACCCTTCCACGTTCCGGAACGCGCGTTCTATTATGACGCGGAGCGGATACATTTCGAGTTGAAATTACTCTGTAACATACTATTGTTTGAAAATGTAAAGGCAGTTTCGAATTAAAAGTCTGAATTTCGGTAATGGGGCCGACATTGTACTTCGAATTACGAATTATCCGTATTTCGAATTAAACAATTTAAATAACATGCAAAACTGTATCTCATGTTTCCGGGAACGAGAGCTTCTTCGAATTAGACGAGATTTTGAATTAACCGATTTCGAATTATCGAGGTTCTACTGTATATAATACTTTGAAGATATTCTTCACTGTCCTTGGAAGGTATGGAACATGGTTTAAGTAACACTGAAGGGAGAAGATATTAGTACATACTATTCACAGGTTTGTCGGCCACTGCCACCATACGCCGCTGTGACATGCCTCCGCCACACAGAATGTGCTGTCTTAAGAGTGCATGCTTAACCTAACAGGGACAGATTCGTCTTTATGCCTAACTTCACATGCCATGGATTCAACCCTAGGCTTAACCTTACAATGGTGTCAGCTTTACAGACTCAAGTTTGATGCCCAAGAGTCCTGGCTAAACACAACTGCCAATGTGAATAGGGTCATGAGTGCTAGTTTAAGGTAACATGCACGAATTTAATGTCCATGTTAACCTTACAAGGACATTACAGACTCGACTTTCAGTTTCGATCCCAGGCTTAACCTATCCATACAAGTTGAGACAAGGTCCAGTGGCTTTTGGATCTGTTCTCGGAACAAGATGGAGGTTACACAATTGCTTTATTAGGCTAGGGAAATGGCATAAGGCTTAATATATATGATTTATTCATAGGGCCATAACATTGAAATGTGGCCTTAGTTCATGGAGCTGAGAAACTGCAAAAGGGCTAAATGTCTAAAGGGCTGAAGGGCTAAATGGAATGAAATATGGTGTAGGGCTCAGAGCCAAATTGGGACAGGATGGCTGTATGGGACTAGGGAGATGGTGAAGGATAAAATATATGTGCATTATTCGTAGGGGCATACCTATAATAATCTACTACAAGTTCTTGAAGCTGAGCAGCTGCAGAGTCAGAGATGCACGCATGTTAGCTGCAGCGTAACTCGCTGTTGGTTTTTAGTGTTTGGAACTCTGAACTTTTTTTTGTAACATTTCGAGCTTATAGATTTGACTTCTACATGACTTATATAGCTTACAATATTGTTGACATCATTTAGGGAATGAAACATTGTGTTCAGAATCAAAAAAGGATTCACGCCCCACATGACTGGAATGGAACCCAGGGCTCTTCCCTTTTTCACTGCTGAGTATCATGCTAAGGAAATAACTGTGCATTGAAAGTATCCATTTAATTCAAAACACATGATGTTTGAGCTGCGATAAATTAAATAATCCCACCCCAACTGGGAATTGAATTCGGCACTTTTCCTCTTAGACTGCTGGCTATCATAGTAAATAAATGTTTGTGCGTTAAATTCGAAGACACTCATCCTTCGAGATACAAGAAATTAAATACATTGCCGACCCAACTAGGAATCCAACCATGGGTCCTTTATATGGGAAACAAGCATGCATGCTAACTAAATGACTGTACATTAAAGACCTTGTGCTCAATCGCATCACCTCTAGTTCGACTTTCTTTTGAAGTGGGGATAATAACAATGTTCACTTTACGTCTTACTAACTACACTCCAACATCTGAAAAGTTCGCAAATAATAATTGTTACCATGGTTTGGTGGATCAGCAGAGGTGAAAGAAGGTGCGGGCTGGTAAATGGGTCTAACTACCAAAATTAAAATTAATTAAAAACTAATAAAAGGTTATGTTTCTGTCTTGAAAACAACAAGTAACAGTTTAACAGGTACAAGTAGCATGAACAGGTAAAGAATTTGCAATCTAGTGGAATAACAATCGCTGGGCTTCATGCCCTAGGTTAATATATCATGAGCTCCAAGCTCAACTTTACCCACATACACTTATTGGTGGGGCAGAAATCCCCTGATCAAAGAGCACATGCTCTCACAATGGCATACTCAACCCTTGTCGAGGCACACCTTACCCTAATGATACAAGAAAGAGCTACAATGCTCTCCCGTTTTCACGCCTATACAAGGCATACCCAACTCGACGCTGAATTTTGCCCTCACGGCACAACTTACACACAAGAAGCAGGGGTAACTAGTACCCAAACTACCGGGCCTAATCAGAAAAGAACCGGTTAATTACATGGCCCACAGTACCAAATGGATGGAGGCGAATACTTGCACTCCTGAATGACACTTCATAAAATCCTAAGTGGCACTAAGCCTTTTACACAAGGGCTAATCCCATACTACCGGGTGAGTTGGCCGTGCGCGTAGAGGCGCGCGGCGGTGAGGTTGCATCCGGGAGACAGTAGGTTCGAATCCCACTGTCGGCAGCCCTGAAAATGGTTTTCCATGGTTTCCCATTTTCACACCAGGCAAATGCTGGGGCTGTACCTTAATTAAGGCCACTGCCACTTCCTTCCAACTCCTAGGCCTTTCCTATCCCATCGTCACCATAAGACCTATCTGTGTCGGTGCGACGTAAAGCCCCTAGCAAAAAAAAAAATCCCGTACTAATGAGTGAGTCGTATAAGAAAACTTTATTACATTAAGAAAAAGAGAAAATCGGTAATGAAAACGTAGTCACCTCAAAACAATATGAGTGGGAGCTCGAGAGGGTTAGGCACTCTCTATCCCAATTTGTAGTTAAAGAGACGGAATTTTACCAAATGTCTTTTACATTTTAAAGGTAGGTTGCATGAGAAAAGTTTCGAACCTGCCCCGTGGGTTAAACTGCTGAGCTAGCAAGAAATAAAGTTATTAAACGGCCATTACCTTGTTGATGGACTGCTGCCCGAAGAAAGAGCGCTACCCGCCCCCTGCTACGTATTCACACACTAAGCAAGATGTCGATGGAGTGCCCACGAGCCATTAACCTCAGCAGTTGTATACCCACAAAGAAGCTTCGAGACCTTTCATGAAATAAAAGTGCATTACCCCTTCCCTTTATTGACTAACATCAAAAGTTACACACAACATGAACAAGAAACCTAGGATTGGAGGAAAATTAATTTAGAAAATTCGGGATTGGCTGAATTCAAAACTGGCGGAAACAGAAATCAATATTGCCAACCCAAAAACTGAAAGAAAGAAATTTAACAAAGAACAAACTTATGGATAGAAGGTTTCTTCAAAAAAGAGTTCCATCACTTCGCACCAGAGTGCACAATCGTAGTCTTTTCTCTGAAGAGACATCTAGAAGAGAATGTCCACACTTCTTGATACAGGGCAAAGCAAACACAATTCGAAATAGACACAGTTCAGAAGACTCCAAAATTACCAAATTTACAGGGGTGACATCTTCCGAGAAATCGTTGGGTTAATTCAGTTTGTTAAAATTCAGGCTTTCTCCTGTAGAGGAGTTTCAACAGGCGCAATATTTGAATTAGCGGCGTGGGGGTGTACCGCCCGGTACAGACCTCCCCCCAAAAAGTCCTTCCAAGGGGTGACACCGAAGAAATTTTTTTTTTTTTGCAAAGTCCAAGTTTGTTGCTGATTAGTTAAAAAAAATTTCGAAGAGAAAAATATAACTTTTCGGTAGTCAAAGGTCTCTTAATTTGTTAGATATTGATGGGTGAGAAAATATTGACGGATCATTAATAGATGAAAAAGTACTTTTTGCTGAATAGCCGACGAATCTTGATGAAAGAAAAAAAATTCAATGTCTTTCTGTGGTTATTAATTAAAATTACAATTTAGAGATAGGTGAAACCACTACACGCTGCTAATGCTTGACGGCCAGACCCGCCGTGGCAGCCGATGTTCATACGAGTCGCCCGGACTCCTCCCGTACCCAGAGATACCACTCTCCCGCATTATGAGAGGGGTGGTCGTGGTGAAGCACGCCGCAGATGCGAAGTTTTGTAGCAGTCCTCCAGTAACGTGCGGTTGGTGCGCCGCACATCAGCTTTTGCCGGGAGCTGAACTCCGGCACGCCGTTCTTAGAGAGTCTTCACAGGAACGAAGGGGGCCCAGTTTCCGTTCAAGTTGATGCGCGGCGGTTGATGGCTGAGGGGGCACTGAAACAGTAAGATCTCCACGACAGACTTTTTGTTGGAAATTTTGCTTTAGGGTACTATCATATTGGTGAGGCTGAGGGGCCAGTGGCGTGGAAATTTAATTTGCCATTGGTGCAGTTTAGCAGGAGGCGGGAGCTTGGTAATGGCCGTTGGTTAAGGACAGCAGAGTAACCATGGGGAAGGTTTACATAGTTGCACAAGGTAGATGGACAAACACAGGGCAGAAGGCCTTAAAAATAAAACCCAAAAATATAACCTTTAGAGTTCTTACAAGGAGTTAAAGATCCAATGAGCAAGTAATTCACACGGATTTCACCTGAGACAGGTGAACCCTAAAGATCCTCTCGGTGGCTGGGTTACTTACTAAGAATGTAACAAGTGTCAAAAGATAAAATGACACATGGCCCATGAAATCTGGGGGCAAGCTTGCCCGCGGGAACAACCTTTTAAACATAAAATATTTCCGACATTTAAATGGGTGGACCTCCGTCCATGCTCGTATCTAGTTCATTACCAGGGTACCAAAAAGAAGAAAGAGCAACTCATTTTACGATATAAAAACACTGAATCCAAAAGTAGGGGGACACGGAAATTCAGTAACATTCTATCAGGGAAGACTGTTATGATACACACCCGAAAGAATTTAACAGAAGAGAATGGCACCTACTTCCCGGGAGGAATTCTTGAGATGGTAGAAATTAAAAAAAAATATTAAAAAATTTGAGAACTTCGTAGTGATGAACCTCAAATTAACGACGCAGATGGTTTACTACCGTATAAGAGCCTGCCCTACAGAAAAAACGAACTCCCAGGAGCAATCAATGTGTAGAACCTCATCGATAAATCCAAAGGCCGAAACACGCCTCATACCGATAATCACTCTGGGGTGACTTCGTTACACCCATGTTAAAAGACAAATTACCCTATACAAATTACACATGAAAAGAGGTAACACCATGACCTCACAATACAGACAAGAAATACCATGAGAACATGCATCAATACCCAAAAGAGCAACATACTCCCAATACATCCTCCCATTCTCTTACATCATAAATACCCTAATTCACAAAAGAGAAAAATGTATATCTAAAGGAGCCTATAACTCCCATACAAGATCGCATATTACACAAAAATATGACCCTACAAAGCATCAAAATACAAAAGACATTATGGGTGAACTTGAGCAGGAGGACCGGATAGCGGGTCGAAAGAGTAGAAACACATCTCAAATGAATGCAAAATTCCTCAACGGGGTAGGCACTGTCAAAAATACAGAAGTGAGACCGAGAAATGTGTATGTCGTGAGGACGAAAACAGGGAAGATCAATAAACCTGACGGAGACCACTTTAAGTATGTTGGAAGCTTTACCCCATCTGACACATCACCGATGGGAGGGATATATATATAAAGTGAAGACACAACAGAATGTTGGCCGAAAGGAACACATACTTCGTTTGCGTACCTCGCAATCACGCAACCTTACCAACCAATACGTGCCGCAAAATTAGAGTACCCTACGATCAAGCCTAGGGAATAGATGATATAGAGATCCTGCCTAGAGAAGTCTACAGGTCCCAAGGTACTTAGATTCCACACAACGTAGTCGGCTTCCATTACAGAGAAAGAACTAGGACGTAAGCGACACCTGAACACCACAAGGCTTATTAGATACATGGGAAGAATTGGGCAGAGAAATGCCCAACTCAGGAAGAAAAATAAGATGTGCAAATAAAATATACACATTTTACCATAGCAGACAACCATTAGATGTGTCATCCAGCAAGGCGGGCTGAGGGTATAGTGCCTATACAATGAGAGTAGGTCTTCCGCAAAGAATTTAGTCCATGAACATGCCCAACAACGTCGCCCAAAAAACACATCTTAAAGGGGCAAACGATAGGAAAAGTGCAGTTACGAAGCACTCGAAACGAATGACAAGGTTGATGTCACACGACCAAACAATGATCATCACTCAAAAGAAAGCACATGAAAGGGGCAACCAGACGGAACCTTAAGTATCACAATCCCTTGAACAACCATGCCACCAGATTCGACCTTCGTAATGGGGAGTGTATAGAAAAATTCCTCCTTGCGCAAGTGGCCGGTATGGAGGACATCGCAAGGGCCAGACATGACAGAATCTTACAAATTTAGAAAAATCGAAAAATTCCAGCGACGGAGAAAATTGTTAGAGTTCGAACCAAAAGCAATATTTAGCCGTCAAAAGGGGCTAAATTGAGACCCATTCAACCACGCTCTGCTACCACTTGTTACCATGGTTTGGTGGATCAGCAGAGGTGAAAGAAGGTGCTGGCAGGTGAATGGGTCTAACTACCAAAATTAAAATTAATTAAAAACTAATAAAAGGTTATATTTTCGTTCTCGAAAACAACAAGTAACAGTTTAACAGGTACAAGTAGCATGAACAGGTAAAGAACTTGCAATCTAGTGGAATAACAATCGCTGGGCTTCATGCCCTAGGTTAATATATCATGAGCTCCAAGCTCAACTTTACCCACATACACTTATTGGTGGGGCAGAAATCCCCTGATCAAAGAGCACATGCTCTCACAATGGCATACTCAACCCTTGTCAAGGCACACCTTACCCTAATGATACAAGAAAGAGCTACAGTGCTCTCCCGTTTTCACGCCTATACAAGGCGTACCCAACTCGACGCTGAATTTTGCCCTCACGGCACAACTTACACACAAGAAGCAGGGGTAACTAGTACCCAAACTACCGGGCCTAATCAGAAAAGAACCGGTTAATTACATGGCCCGCAATACCAAATGGATGGAGGCGAATACTTGCACTCCTGAATGACACTTCATAAAATCCTAAGTGGCACTAAGCCTGTTACACAAGGGCTAATCCCATACTAATGAGGTGACTCGCATAAGAAAACTTTATTACATTAAGATAAGAAGAAAATCGGTAATGGAAACGTAGTCACCTCAAAACAATATGAGTGGGAGCTCGAGAGGGTTAGGCACTCTCTATCCCAATTTGTAGTTAAAGAGACGGAATTTTACCAAATGTCTTTTACATTTTAAAGGTAGGTTATGTGAGAAAAATTTCGAACCTTCCCCATGGGTTAAACTGCTGAGCTAGCAAGAAATAAAGTTATTAAACGGCCATTACCTTGTTGATGAACTGCTGCCCGAAGAAAGAGGCCTACCCGCCCCCTGCTACATATTCACACACTAAGCAAGATGTCGATGGAGTGCCCACGAGCCATGAACCTCAGCAGTTTTATACCCACAACGAAGCTTCGAGACCTTTCATGAAATAAAAGCGCCACACCCGTTTCCTTTATTGACTAACATCAAAAGTTACACACAACATGAACAAGAAACCTAGGATTGGAGGAAAATTA
The DNA here is from genome assembly GCF_040414725.1 of Anabrus simplex. Classification (NCBI taxonomy): domain Eukaryota; kingdom Metazoa; phylum Arthropoda; class Insecta; order Orthoptera; family Tettigoniidae; genus Anabrus; species Anabrus simplex. The sequence continues at coordinate 40,523,762 of NC_090279.1, forward strand.
ATTTAGAAAATTCGGGATTGGCTGAATGCAAAACTGGCGGAAACAGAAATCAATATTGCCAACCCAGAAACTGAAAGAAAGAAATTTAACAAAGAACAAACTTATGGATAGAAGGTTTCTTCAAATAACAGTTCCATCACTTCGCACCAGAGTGCACAATCGTAGTCTTTTCTCTGAAGAGACATCTAGAAGAGAATGCCCACACTTCTTGGTACAGGGCAAAACAAACACAATTCGAAATAGACACAGTTCAGAAGACTCCAAAATTACCAAATTTACAGGGGTGACATCTTCCGAGAAACCGTTGGGTTAATTCAGTTTGTTAAAATTCAGGCTTTCTCCTGTAGAGGAGTTTCAACAGGCGCAATATTTGAATTAGCGGCGTGGAGGTGTACCGCCCGGTACAATAATAATTGTAATTTTGAAGATCCAGGCTTCTTTCATGCCGAATACTTAACATATATGCACACTAAGAAAGAAAAGAGCAGCACTTTGACTGTCTGTGCTATTCAGCTTGGCAATTAATTTGCTAAGTGCTGAAATTGCAATCCCCGCGTCAGACAGTTTTCGAAGACGCTGACATGCTAGAATTTTGTCCTGCAAGTTTCCTTTTACATGCCAGTAAATCTACCGACACTAGGCTGACGTATTTGAACACCTACAAATACCATCAGGCTGAACCAGAATGGAACCTGCCATGTTGTGGTTAGAAGGCTAGTGCCTTAACCGTCTAAACTACTCAGCCCGACAGTCCAACTATTAAATGCCGAAAACAAACACTAATAATAAGTAAACTCGTGTCCTTATCCTGAGGTGGTGCAGCTCTTTTCAGGCACACCCCCAATGCAGGTGAGCTGCATGCACCATTTCAACCACATACCAGCCCTCCTGCTATTCTGAAATTTCTGGCAGTACCGGAAATCGAACTTGGGCGTTCGATAACGGCACCTAATAACACTAACCGTTATGCTGCGGAGGGTGACAAGCTAATAGTGATAATCATTTTGATGATCCAACCAACCTTTGTACTCATTACTATACATGTTTACCCAAAAACAAGATGTTATCTGGTGCTGAATATTAGTCTAGCAGGAGTTATCGTCTTATCATAATCATCTGATAAAGAATAATATCCCCGTCACAGCCAGGAAAATCAGCCAGGATTACACATACGCACACACACTCAATAATAATAATCATAATTTGGGAACCCAACCCACCTTCGTACCGAATACTCCATATGCTTACCAAATAAGGAAAAGTAATCTGGTGCCAGAATGTGGTCCCGCTTGAGTTTGTGTCTTATCAGAATTACTCAGTAAAGTGTATTACAAAATCTAGAATATTTAAATCAGCCTGGATTACTCCTACATGCACATTATTTCCATAATATTCAATTGTTAAAAAGCAAAGACGTGTTCCACACTCAGTTCTCAGAGACCAAAGGGGTTTCTGTCTGTAGTTTCTAACTGCTAGGGTCACAATAATAATGCTGACAAGCTCTAACATTTCTGATGATTTTTGCACACACCTAGCTTGCGGTGTCCAAAGAATGCAAAAACACGAAACTTCCTGTTGACTTTTCAGCATCATGATTGTGAGCCCAGTTGTTAGAAACTACAATAGAGTAACCCCTTTGGTCTCAGACAACTGAGTGTGGAACACGTCTATGGTTCAGGGCTAGCACTTTGCTTGGTAACGATTGAATACTACAGAAATAATATGCATGTAGGTGCAATCCACGCTGATTGAAGTATTCTAGATTTTGTAGTTCCCAGTTAGGTAGGGCTTTTTTCTTTATTCTTAAAGTCTGATAAGACGCGAACTCCTGCTGGACTACATCCTGGCACGAGGTTTATTTTTCTTATTAGGTAAGCATGTAGAGTATTCCGTACAAACGTGGTTTGGATCTTTCATATTATTATTGTTGTGTGTGTAATCCATGCTGTTTTAAGTATATTAGATTGTGTAATTCCCAGCTGGGCCGGGGATTTTATTATTTATTACCAGGTAGGCAATTCTGATAAGATGTAATCTCCTGCGGGACTAACTTATTTGGTATGCATGTTGAGTATTCAGTACGGAGGTGGGTTGGATCCTCCAAGTTACTATTGTTATCATCATTTTTAGTGTTTGTGGGTTTTTTGAACTAAATAGTTGAATTGTCGGGCTGAGTGGCTCAGACGGTTAAGGCTCAGCCCGATGGTATTTGAAGGTGTTTAGATACGTCACCCTTGTGTCATTAGATTTACTGGAACATAAAGAAAACTTGCAGGACTAAATTCTGACACGTCGGCATCTTAAAAGACTTTTTGGAGCGGGGATTGACATTTCTGCACTTAGCAAATTAACAAGTTAATAGCAATGAATGTTGAGTATTCAGCATGAAAGCAGCTTGGATCTTCAAAATTATTATTGCAAACTTTTAAAACGTTCATGTGTAGTTAGTAAGAGGTAGAGCGAGTATTATTATTGTCCCCACTTCGAAAGGAAGTCAAACTTGTTGTGTTTCAATTGCATACACAAGCTTTTAATGTACAGTCATTTAGTGAGATTGCATGTTTCTTTCCCATGTTAGGAATCCACCGGTTCGATTCCTAGTCTGGTTGGTGATTTTTGAATTGTCTTGTGTGTTTTGAATTGAATGTACAATCCTTTAGTTATTAATGATAGTCAGCAGTCCAAGGGAAAATTTGCCGAATTTGATTCTCAGGCGGCCTGGGGATTTTTTAATTGTTCACAGCTCTAATTTTAGGTGCCAAGTTATGTAAATATTACAGCGGGGAATTACACTTCTCCAGTGTTTAAATATGCAGCCCAGAGCTCAATGCGGGAACAATAAACTTTGTATTCCCTGTCTTAGCAAATAAGTTACTTCCAAGTCCAGTCAACTTGTTCGTACCGCCAATGTTCTTTTGCTGAAATCTGCATACTAGGCTAATTGCAAAAACAACGAAATTTATATTTCATGTCATAGCAAATATTTCCAGGTCTAATCAGCATGTTCTGCTGTCATTTTTTTTGCTGAGATACACATATGTCATGACCTCATTCTCTCTCCACATTCAGTTAACATAGTTTGTGCTAATCGTTCACACTCTTCAGTGAAAGGAGAGTTCGTCATTGATTTCGCGTCGGGTTAAGGATTTTTTTACATTCTTTCATCTTATGAACTTAATATCTTGAGATCTGAGTAGAAGTGAGCTCCAGTTTTGAGACCCCAAATCAGCGGAGATGGTGAAAGTTTAATGCATGTGCATGGTTTCATAACTACATGGACAAATAGAACTTATCTACCACCGACAGTTATGGACAGTTTCGAAGTTTCTTACTTCACTTGGAAATACAATACTCCAGACGCATATAACACTGACTTCAACATAGACCCCAAAGCTCAATAGACCGAACCCCGAGCTATCACCTCCCGACAAATGTATCGCAGACTGACCCTTCACAATAAAAGCATACCACGTGGCTGGTAACTATTACTCATTCCATTACTTATTATTATTATTTCAAAATATTTTGCCCCACTAAGGAGCGCGATTGTACTTATTTTGCAGATGGTTGTACTTTCTTCTCGTGCCAGAGTTTCTTCCCTCTTTGTGTTTATCATCTGTTCTTCCTTCTGTGTAACTGTGTTCTCATCTTGGGTTTTCAGCAAAATGATGTTTGTTCACCAACGTTCTAAAGCTAGGCGTGTCCCATATAATTTCGTCTGGTATGTTGATTTCTTGAAGGTCCTTTTCAATTTCGATTATCCAGTTATTCTGACTTTTAGCGAGGAGGCATTATTAAATATCTTTTTAGTGAGTCTTTCATCATCTATTCTTTGAATATGGCGATCAAACTTCAATCACCTTTTCCAAATATTGTATCTGATATTTCCTCAATATGTTGATAAATTTCCGGAGACCTCCTGTTCATTCACACTCCTATGCATACTGGGCCATGGTTTCCCTGAGGACTTCTCTTTCTTGTTTTTCGATCAGTTTTGATAATGATCTTTCTCGACTGATCAAGGTTTGTGACGTGTGTAATGGTTGAGCCTTAATTACGGTGTTATAATGTTTTAATTTAGCGTTCCGGGATACTGATTTTTGTCGTACCTTTTCCATGTTGTTCTATGGCCTACTTGTAATATAGAAATCTCTCTCTGTTTGCCTCATGGTTTAGTGGAGATTGTTGGATGATTTCCCCAAGTATTTGAAATTATTTACCTGAGTAATTTTGCGAAACTGAGTTACCAGATTTTGTTTGTGTAATTATCGAGTAGATCCTTCCATGTATTGGGTTTGTATGAGTCTTAGATTAGTTTTAGATGCAATTGCACGAAGTTTTCCAGAGACTGAATTCGTTCCTGCCTATTGTTGGATAAAATAATGAGACCTTTTGTGAAAGCCGAACATTTGATATGAATTTTATGATTAACTAGCTTCACAGAAAATGTCTTGGGGCAACCTCAGATGCTAAATATCTTAGTTATACTGCTGAGATAGATTAAAATCGAACTCTCCCCTGTCTTCAACTTATTAGTGTTATGAAATCAATTATTGTTATTAGTATGATATTATATTTGTAAATATATTTTGCTTTAGTGATGTAGCCCCACGCCAAATAAATAAATAAATAAATAAATAAATAAATAAATAAATAAATAAATATTGTAATTACTGACATTTACAAATTAGAAGTTGACCAGAACTTTCCAATTTGCATACACAACTGATTCTACGTCTGTGGACATAAAATCTCACAAATTAACATACTTACAATTTCTCTAAATTTCACTGGTATACTGCAAACATGTTCCTCATTACGTCTGAACAAATTTTGTGAGAAATGCACTCAATCCAACGTCCCATCCTAAAGAAAAATTTGACTAAATATCGGTTATAACACAGCGACACTTCTAACACACGCAAGCATCGTAAATTTCTACTTGTGTCTTCTCAGCACAAAAATAAAAGCGTGAAACTGTGATAAACTTCCTCTAAAATATTACGAGATCAAATCAGTCCTACGCATAGCGAACTACACCGGACTACGTTGTAGAAGTTACTGGAATACACAGACTGTATTTAACCCTTATCAGCTCCCATTTTCTGCTCATCGTCGTCCTCTGTATTGTACCGGTTACGACCTGTACATGAGTATTTTTTGAGTATAAATGACATTTAATTATCACGCGTAATGTTCTGAGCACGCCTGGTTTGTTTACCGTCAGCGGAGCAAGCAAGCGAATGAAGGACAGCTGTGAGCTGTGACGTAGCCACAGGGGCTAGCTAGACCGCCCGCCCGTCACACCACGTGTTCCCAGCCTGGACTCGTATATTCTAGATTCCACGTCACATCTTCCCGAATGTTCTACGGGGAAAATTTTGTAACTCCCGTAATAATTACGCTAGCGGCTTGAGCGATATGTCACCTTGTTTGGGATCACCTGAACGTCCCAATGCTCGAGTTTCAAGTAAATCCATCGAGGGATTTAGGAGATATTTAGTCAAACCGTATTGTGACGTAGACGTCCCGGATCGAATAAAAGGAGGGCCCACTGTAGCCTGTTCACTCAGTTACAGCTGATTAGTCAGCGTGGACACTCTCGCTGCTACTATCGTCGTGTAGTAACAGTTCCGACGAGGAACTCTGTAATTTTCTAAGTATTCATAAAGTAAACTTGTATTTTTTTCGAGTGTGGGAGAACGAATTCTTCCAAGTATTCTGAAGTGGACTTGCAGTATTTCGAGTGTCAAAGAACATTTTCTAAGTCTTCATAATTGAACTTACAATATTTACGGGTGTTCGAGACTGGAATTTTTCCAATTATTCATGAAATGGACTTGTATTATTTACGTGTGTTAAAGAACGAATTCTTCGTAAATTAAACCTGCAATATTGGCGATAGTTAAGAGACTCATTCCTCTAATAAACATTGATTTATAAACTATGCTAGTGATGATCTCTGAATGTGCTCAAAGTTCCCGTAAGCATAAATTTGTGATTTTGCCGGTACTGATTCAAAGACTTATAAATTTCGCCGGTGATGGACTGTAAATTTATTCATATGGATGGACTTGTGTTTTCGTACATGTTCACTCAAAGACTTGTACATTCTCCAGTGTTGATTCAAAGACTTATAATTTTCGCCAGTGATAGACTGTATATTTATTCATGTGGATGGACTTGTGTTTGTCGTACATGTTCACTCAAAGACTTGTACATTCGCCAGTGTTGATTCAAAATTTTATAAATTCGCCATTGATGAACTTTAAATCTATTCAGATTTTCATGTGGATGTACTTATGTTTTTCGTCTGTGTTCATTCAAAGACTTGTACCTTCGCCAGTGATGAACTTTAAATTTGGTCATAGTTTCATGAGAAAGGACTTGTGTTTTTTTTGCCAGTATTTATTCAGAGACGAAGACTTTTGCTAGTGACGAACTCTGAAATTATTTATAATCCTCGTATACAGAGACATATCATTTTACGAGTGTTAAATTTTGAAAGTTTTGACAAATAATAACCAGTGACTTCGCTAATAGGTTAATCACCCAAGGTTTCTATGAACTCAGATTTATCAGTACTGCGAGTGACCTTGGAGACATCAACCCTCTCATTCACATTGGACTGCGGTAGCAAATGATTATCTGCAACATCACCAGGATCATCGGGGTTCAACCTGGGCCTCGAAAGTTCGAGGCATCTCTACCTTCTGCCAACCCAGATAGTCCAGCCGCTTCTGTACGGAGTCCCTGGAATCTTCTGGAACGTGTTCCAACCTGCTCGGCTTGGTTAACTGGAGAATCCGAGTCATATTATAGGACTATGTGGAAGACAGCTTATATCTACCTGGAGATGATGTGCAATTTCATGTCTTATGTTCAGTCAGAGTCCTAGCTACTAGTCACCCAGTTTTAGCCTTGAGAACTATATTCTTGCCTACTTTAAAATATAATCTGAGAGTCGGGCTCTTTTACCGGTACAGTATGTACGGGTTAACTGCTTTATTTTACGCAAGATATCATAATAATATTTTGCACTTTGATTATTTTATTTCTATTATTCACTTAATTCTAAGAATCTGAAAGACAACACAAGATATATAGCCTTGCAATTTACTGGACACTCTAATAATATGCATTCAGGGAACTCGCCGAGACTAGTATCTTCGCCGTCCCATAATCAAGGTGATGCGTTTAGTGGTTGAACACCCTCAGTGCTATCCAACATCCAGATCATCTCCCGTGATGACATTGAGACTCTCACAGTAGATCTCAATTAATAAGCCACAAGGTACTGTATTTAGACTTGTGGAGCCTTCCAGCATCAATATGTGAAGTTTGTGGTTGGTGACATCAACAATCATAATACAACATGGGTTTACCCAGGTACCGACGAAAGTGGAGAGGATGGCGTAGAATGGACAGATTCGTGCAGTCTAATTCTACAGCATGATAACAAACATCCAGTATCATTCAACAGTGCGAGATGGAGGATGGATATTATCCAGATATTAAATTACAGTATCTGCGTAAGCAAACGCATATCTCGGTTTTCAGCGAAATCAGTGTGGCAAACAATCCCTCATCGTCCTATTATATGCCAGATATATGCTGCAATCTGACCGCAGACAGTTCCTTTTCATACATACATCTCCATTACAGACTTTTATGCCTTTCAGCGTTCAGTCTGCAACCCTATGTGAATTTTTTAAACGCCACCACAATCCTCTATTTGCAACTAGTTCTGTGGCCTCGTCTTTGTTCAATACATCTTACCTTTAAATCGTTAGAATCTGAGTTCCTTTTCGAAGATGATGTCATTTTAAGAAGGCTGATTTGGGGAAATGCACTATTTCACTGCAGGAGAACATTCTGAATATAGAGCCTTTTCCCTATTCATGTGATGATTATGTAAATATCGTGAAGTTTTTTCTCGTATCTCAATTCGCTGACGGTGAATACTATATACAGAAACTATTGAAATATTGAGAAAATATCGTGATCTCTTTAACAACGATCCTTTGAGATCCGATACCGTCCAAGCTGGGGAAACCTCAACAACAGACTTCAAAATTTTTTGTTCAGAAGAATTAGTCTAGTCATCTTATGCGGCGTTTCTGTATGGCAGCCATTGGCAGTTGTAAGAGCGCTAAGGCAGGGGGGAGGTAGACGACATCAGATAACAGGCAGATTATCCACGAACCTACTACGCTACATAGCATGGGGAGAGGTGTCACTCCCACGTGCTGCGTCCCAGGTGGCGTGTATGGGGTTTTATCTGGCTTTCCGTCGACATGAGCGAAATAATATAGCTCTCGTGGACCAAACACGCAGATCTGTGTGAGTGGGGGACGAGACCAAAGGATGCTGAATTAGTATCAAATGACTTGTGCTTAGTTCCACTATCCTTGTGATTAACCACCACAAACTGAGAAATACAATGTGTCTGTTGGAGCATTTGATTGCGTATCTCATGCAAAACTTGTTGAGATTTTAAAATCTACTGGTGTAGATGTTGGTGATATTCGTATCATTTCCCATCTGTACTGGAATCAAACGGTAGAGGTCAAAATAGAAGAAACTACTATTGAGGACATAGCTATACGAAGAGGTGTCCGCCAGGGATGTGTCCTGTCCCCACTCCTTTTCAACATCTACTCTGAAGCTGTGTTCAGAGAGGCTATGGAAGATGTTAATCTAGGTATCAAGATTAATGGCTTTTTCATTAATAACATCCGATTTGCTGATGACATGATTGTGTTAGCCAGCAACCCTAGTGATTTTCAAATCATTATAAACAACATCGTGAGGACCAGTGAAACCTACGGTTTATCTTTGAATATTAACAAGACCAAGCTGATTCTATTCTCAAAAACACCAAAACAGGCCTCCCTTTACATCAACAACAACATCGTCCAACAAGTATCTTCTATCAAATATCTTGGAACTCTAGTTAACCAGCATTGTGATTCAAAATGCGAAATCTTATCCAGGATTGGACAAGCAAAAAATATGTTCAATACCATGAGGACCTTATTCACCAGCCGAGAACTCAACCTCCAGCTCAGAGTTCGAATGCTACGGTGTTATGTCCTTCCTGTCCTGTATGGTTTCGAAAGGTGGATCCTTAGCCCTTTATTGGAGAAGCGTATTGAATCTTTTGAAATGTACTTATACAGAAGAATACTCCGAATATCTTGGCTAGAAAAGAAGACAAATGAAGTCCTCAACATCTTGAACAAGAAGAAAGAGCTTCTCATAACCATCAAGGAGCGTAAGCTCAGCTACCTCGGGTACATCATGAGAGGTGAACGATACGAACTTCTCTGATTGATCATTCAAGGGAAGATTGGTGGGAAAAGATCTGTGGGAAGATGGAAAAATTCCTGGCTGAAAGACTTGCGGCGGTGGTATGGACATACGTCGATAGAAATCTTCCGTGGTGCCGTTTCGCGTATAATCATGATCAGTTGGATCGCCAACTTTCGAAGGGAGACGGCGTCATAAGAAGAAATTAGAGGATCATTGTGTGTTTACAGTAACCATGTATAGTACCCACAACTATGACGGAGGCTCACCCTTTGCCTAGACTCGGTTAGAGGATCCCAGGGAGATAAAAGAAGCTAACCTCGCTCGGGTGTTTCAGCATGTGGTTGTGGAAACCATGGGTGTGCGTTCCGAGGAACACCACCGATAGTACGAGTCCCAAAGATTTCTACAACTATGTGAGGAACACCACGGGATAGTACGGGTCCCAGAGATTTGTACAACTATGTGAGGAACAACATGTGTTTCGTTCCGAAGCTCACCACGTTATAGTAAGGGTCCCTGTGATTAGTTACGCTAAGTGAGGAACATCATGGATCCGCGTTGCATGGAACACCACTGGTCTAGAATATACCTGTGATTAGTACCCATTATGTGAGGAACAGCAAAGATAGCGATGATCCGTTTGCGGAAGATCTGGAGAGATAATAACATCACCATCAATACAAAAAAGAAGCTCGTTGAATCTCTAGTCTTCTCAGTCTTCATGTATGGTGCAGAGACGTGGACCATCCTCAAACATGATCGTGAACGTATAGAAAGCTTTGAAATGTGGTGCTGGAGGAAAATGTTAAGAATTCGTTGGACAGCTCATCGCACGAACACATCAATCCTGAACCAACTTCAGACAAAAGTTCGTCTATCGTGTAAGGTCTCTCAGCGGATTGTACGCTACTTCGGACATATAATGCGCCGAGATGATAGTCTTCAAAAGCTGATTGTTGAGGGCAAAGTGCAGGGAACCAGACAACGAGGACGAGTACCAACACGATGGATGGACATGGTGAACGGCCCCCTACAGAGATCTCTCAAAGCAACCACATTGAAAGCTTTAGATAGGAAAGAATCGCGGAGTATGATTCATCGGGTAGAGGGCTGAATATTATGACAGTCACGACGCCTCAGTCATGAGGCAAAACGAAGAAGAAGAAGATGTGAAGAACATCCCGGTATAGTTCGCGTCAATGAGATTTGTACAACAATGTGAGAAACACCATTGGTTTGCATTCCGAGGAACACAACGGGATACTACTGGTCCCTGGGATTAGTACCACCATGTGAAGAAGACAATGGCTTTGCGTTTCGAGGAAAACCACGGATCTGGGTTTTACCTGTCATTAGTACCCCTGTGTGGGGAACACCACGGGTTCGTACTGGTTCCTGCGATTAGTACCACTATGTCATGAATTCCATGGGTTTGCGTTTAGAGGAAAGCCACAGGTCTGCCGTTTACCTGTCATTAGTACCACTATGTGAAGAACACCGTAGGTTTGCGTTCCGAGGAACATCACGAGTTCTGGATTTACCTGTCATTAGTATCCACTATGAGGGGAACACCACGAGATAGTATGGGTCCCTGAGGCTTGTACAACTATGTGACGAACACCATGTGATAGCATTCCGAGGAACACCACAAGTCCAGGTTTTACCTGTCATTATTACCCAGTATGTGAGGAACACCACGGGATAGTGCGGGTCCCTGCAATTAATTCTCTCTCTGTGAGGAACGCCACGTGATAGTACGGGTCCCAGATATATGCAAACATTTATAAGGAACACCATGGGTTTGCATTCCTAGGGATGCCACTGGTCTGTGTTTTACCTGTCATTAGTACCCACTATGTGAGGAACACCATAGGATTGCGTTCCGCAGAACACCATGGGTCTAGGATTTACCTATCATTAGTACCCACTATGTGAAGAACACCACGGATAGTATGGGTCCCTGACATTTGTACAACTATGTGAGGAACACCATGGGTCTGAGGTTTACCTGTCATTAGTGCCCACTGTATAAGGAACGCTACGGGGTAGTACAGGTCCCTGTTATTAGTACCACAATGTGTGGAACAAAACGGGATAGTACGGGACCCTGTGATTAGTTCTCACTGTGTGCGGAGCACCACTGGATAGTACGGTTCCCCGAGATATGCACAACTTTGTAAGAAACACCATGGGTTCGCATTCCTAGGAACACCACGGGTGTGAGGTTAATCTCTCATTAGAACCCACTATGTGAGGAACACCATGGGATTGCATTCCGAGGAACACCATGGGTCTGGGATTTACCTGCTATTAATACCCACTATGTGAGGAACACTACGGGATAGTACGGGTCCCTAACACCTGTACAACTACGTGATGAACACCACGGCTTCACGTTCTTAGGAACACTACGGGTCTGGGGTTTACCTGCCATTAGTACCCACTATGTGAAGAACACCACGGATAGTATGGGTCCCTGACATTTGTACAACTATGTGACGAACAACATGGGTTCGCGTTATCAGGAACACCATGGGTCTGAGGTTTACCTGTCATTAGTGCCCACTGTATAAGGAACGCTACGGGATAGTACGTGTCCCTATGATTAGTACCACAATGTGAGGAACACCACGGGATAGTACGGGTCCCTGCAATTAGTTCCCATTGTTTGATGAACACCACGCAGTACTACGGGTCCCTCTGATTAGTACCACTATATGAGAAACACCACGGTATAGTTCGGGTCCCTGAGATTTGTACAATTATGTGAGGAACACCATGCTTTTCTTTCCGAGGATACAACGGTATAGTAAGGGTCTCTGTGATTAGTATCGCTATGTGAGGAACATCATTGATCCGCCTTCCATGGAACACCGCGGGTCTAGCTTTTACCTGTGATTAGTACCCACCATGTGAGGAACACCACGGTATAGTACGTGTCACTGTGATTTGTACAGCTGTGTGAGGAACACTATGGGTTCGCATTCCGAGGAACACCACGGTATTGTACGGGTCCCTGTGATTAGTACCATTATGTGATGAATAACATGGGTTTCCGTTTCGAGGGAACCCGCGGGTCTGCGTTTTACGTGTCGTTAGTACCACTATTTCAGGAACACGACGGAATAGTAGGAGTACCTGTGATTATTACCCCTGTGTGAGAAACACCATGGGTTTGCGTTCCGTGGGACATCACGTGTCTGAGATTTACCTGTCATTAGTACCCCTATGGGCACTATGATTACTGTCCACTATGTCAGGAAAACCGCGGGGTAGAACGGGTCCCGGTGATTAGTACCCACTATGTGGGTAACACCATGGGTTTGCGTTGCCTATGGGTTGCGCCCTTATGTGTGGAGCACCGAAAGTTTACGTTACTTTTGAGAAATACCATGGTTTTTCTTTACTAGCGATAGGTACCTTTATGTGGAGCCGTTCACCTAGATTTTCGACCTCATTAGGCAAAAATCATCATCGTTTCAGGGATGTGCTTTGGAAGAAGCTCCTTGGTCAGTATATACCATTGTTATAATTTAGCTTCTGGGAAGGTGGGCCATCTTGTTCCACGTTCAGCTCTGAGCCCTAGACCACAGTTCATTCCCTTTTGCCCTTTAGTTTTAGCCCTTTTGCCATTTTGTCCCTTAACCATTTAACACTTTTGCACATTTGTCACTTTGCCATATTGATCTGTATCCTTTTTGTACTTTTGGCCTTTTGCAGTCACTCAGCTCTATGACCTGATGTCACTTTTCAGCATTATGCCCCTAAGAATAAAGCACATATGTTAATCTTTACACCATCTCCTTTGTCCTATTAAAATAATGCGAATGGCCGTTATCCAGTTCCAGGCTCATCTCGTGAAGCCCATGGACCATATCTCATCTTGTCTGGCTAGGTTAAGCCTAAGGTCGAATCTCAAACTCGAGTCTATAACGCCTTCGTAAAGATTAAACCGGGCAACAAATCCATTCCTGTTAGCTTCAGCCAGTACTATTGGACATCAAACTTGAGTCTGTAAAGCTTATGACCTTGTAAGGTTAAGCCTAGGGTTGAATCCAGGGCCTGTGACGTCAGGCCCCGAGTCAAATCCGTGCCCGTTAGTTTAAGCTTGCACTCTTGGCCAAGCCCTACTTTAAAATTCTCTCCCTCCCCAATGTAAGGTCATGTGAGGTTAATCATTTTATCTAGGCATACTTATTACATTATGTATCTTCATCATTTACTGAAAACTTTAATTTCATGAACATTCATGAAATTCATGTCACCTTCACTATAAGAATCATGATCGAATAACTGTAAGAATGATCATTTTAGGCCATTAAGAAGATTTGTTAATCTATATTCATTATAGAAGACAGACAAATGATGGTTTAAATTTACATTAATTAGATACGTTTCTTAATTAGACAAGCTCGGGGTTGTTGAGTGAACACAGACAGTGATTAATATCTAAAACTGCGCTTGTCGCTTCATGTACTCAATAATATACTGTACTCTGCATAATGCAGTATGAGCTATGGTACCATTCTGTCACTTAACAAGGCTAGGCTATTTCCATTGAGCACTATCTGTCTTCTTAAATAGAGCATCCTATGTCATTAAACCTTATTATTAACACTCAATCATTTACATCCACATACATTACTTTTAACGTAACTTATTTTTATATCATAAGTTTAGTCCCTAATGCACATTTCAGTCACCCTGAGTCAGCACGTGTCCCGTTGCCTGCTAGGCACTGTGTCCTCCAAGGGCATTGATAACTTATTCCATATGTGATGGCATCGACACGTAAAAGGCGCGAATGGTGTCCTGGGGTATAGCCATCCATGCTGCATTCAAATGGTTCCACAGTTCATCTTTGGTGGCTGGCATTGTGTCACAGTTCCGCACCCGTCCTTTACACATTTTCAATTAGCGACAAGTCCGGTGATCAGGTTCGCCAGGGCAATAGTCTGACATTCTGTGACAAGAAAAGAACACGTGTTCATGCAGCGATATGTGGTCGTGCATTGTCCTGCAGAAATAAACCGTCTGGGGTGTCGTGCAGAAAGAGTATGGTTACGGGCGCCAGGATGTCATTCATGTAGGTCAAACTGGTAACATTGACCTGGACACGCATCAACTGTGATTCATGGTTGTACCCAATAGAACGCTACACCATAATGCCTTGACTTGGCGCTGTATGTCTTGTGTGAATTTAATCAGTGTGATGCCTCTCCCCCAGTCTGCGGCGAAGCAAAATTCGGCCATCATTTTCAAATAGACAGAATCTGGATTCGTCTGAAAACACTATCTGCTGCCATTCCTGTCCCCAGTGACGTCGTTCCATACACCATCGCAGTCTAGCATGTTTATGCACAGTCAAAGGTAGGCGGAGAAGTGGGCGACGTCCCGGTAACCCAGATCATAATAAACTGGGACGGTCTGCCACTCCTGAAAGTACGATATGTTACACTGTTCCACTATTGCGCCAGAGCTGAGGAGGACGCATATCAGTGCCTCAGTGCCATTCGGATGAGGTGTCGATCTTCTCGGGGTTGGGGGTCCTGGGTGGTGCGACCGGACCCATCTGGTCATGTTCTACAGCCTTCTGTGAATATTCTGTACACACCCGTTGCACTGCCTTCACACTTCTTTGCACATGAGCTGCAATATCCCAGATAGATGTATCACGTTCTCTCATGCCTCCTTCAGAATCACTCATTTGACAGTACGTTTCTTGCATACGTCTGCGAGGCATCCTGCACGTCTGCTCAAGTTACAATGATCCACTACCTTCGGTAGACAGCGACAACGAGAGCCGCAGGCACAGTTTACCAGCCGATGTTGGTGCGCAGAAATATCAATGTGGACCTTGTACCTGAGGGTCGACATGGTTCAAATGCTAATCGTTTCTTCAGAACATACTATTCCACATGTCTTGTGAATATGAACTTCCTATCTCTAGTCTTTCAAGCAGTTGTGGATATTAAGGACATCAGTGTATTTCAAACATTCACAAAATTTTCCAACACCAATAAGTAGATGAGAAGCGGTAAGAATCTGTAACACGAAATAATAGATAATATTATTTCAGGAATAAAGTCCTTTTGAAAAGGAAAATAATATTTAAAAAAGGTACTTAAATTTTTATGATGGAAGTTGATTCAGTCCTGGCTGTCAAATCTCACGATTGGTCCCTTTAGCACACTTTAGGGTGTGGTGGGATCTCCCCTCTTAGTAGCACAATCCGGAAGGAATATCCCTTGCAAGGTGCACCCCGATGAATGTAGAGATTCATGTTGCAAGCAGCATGATGATTACCCTTGTACCTTGTCTTGCAGGCTTCTTGTAACAGTAGGCTTCCTTACACACATACACACACATGCACACACATTGAAACTAAAACAGTACATTAGTATGTGCTCCAACCATGCCTATTTAAATGTCAGTCAACACTTAACATGCGGGTTCAGATGATTTATGCATACCACACGTGTTCTGGAATTAATATTGTGGTGGTTATGTCTTGCAGAAGACGAAATAAGGTGTTCTCTTCATGAGACATCACGGCTAATATACGTCGCTAGGCGTAGAATATCCTGTAGAATTGTAGTGGGAAAACGAAGTGAAGTTGTGCTCCTAAGTAGAGCAGTATGAAGGCAGTAGAGTAAAAGCTGAGTAAGTTGAGCGTCGATTTCTCACTGCCTTTTTCAGTTCTCAGCCTAGAACATGTGATTAGTTGGAAACCAATCATAAATTTTCTTCATGTATTCTTTAAAAATCATGGTTCGAAACTGGTCTTGTGAATAGTTCTGAAAATTTGCCGGGTGGTGCTAGCCTTGAAAACGTTAACTGTTCATGTCTGTCGCATGCTAAGCCCCTGACCAGTACGAGAAGCGGAACGGATCGCCACGCGGCCATGCAGCTATGAGTTTAAAGGCGACTTGCTCCAAGGTTATCAGATCCTGGCCTTCACCTCAACTGGTATAAATGGCCCACTGACCGAATTAAATTAGGATTTTGCGGCAGTCTTAATGTTAACTGTGATTATGTCATATTCGGATACAATATGTTGTAGATGAAAGATTTCTTTCCACAGTATATACTACTGTATAAATGATACAAAGTATTGAAAGTGTGTTATTTTGATATATTGATGCGTTGTTGAATGAGTAATATAATTTGTAGAATCCTATGTGTGATAATTACATTTTCAGTATAAATTGTGCAGATCTTTAAAGTGGTACTATCTGTGGATTTGTACAGTGCTTTCGCAGCGTCATTCTACATTATTAACAGTTAACTTTTCTTAGATGCTCAGCTATCTTTTAGCTGTTAATTTTAATACTATAATTCGTTTTATGGTAAAATAATGATAATCATTATTTTACTATTTGTTAATAGATATTTCACCCAAGTGTCATTGAAATGTGTTTGATGCAACCCAGTCTCTTCACTTTCGAGAAAAAATGACCCGTGAGTATTTCTCTATACCCAGATACCTTTGATCCACTATTCCCGTTTACAGCATATACCCTGCAGTTTAGTAGTATTTTCGTACTCTTCTCTGAGTATTGGCTTCCAAATATTCCGTTGGATAATTCTGGACGGGTTTATCTTCACACAAGGGCGTACTTTGTTTCTTAATATGGATAGAACTGTGTTGATATAGGTCAGTCTAAGTTCATAGAACTTTTGTGATAAAATCTATTTCTTGATTGTTGTCTCTTTTTCTCTGTCCCTCAGTGGGATTATTTATTTGTTGTATCGGGTGGTACTGAATGTTCGCATTGTCAACAAATGTTAGTTGAAGTGAATTGTTTTTGAGTGTTTTACTCTGAATGAAGTTCTGTTAGGTTAAACTTGCGTTAGCTTGATCACCTCAAGAATCATGTCTCTGGCAGTTTCCTGAGTTGGGTTCTTTCGTGGCGTTACTTCGGACTGTGCTGCAAGGATATAAGTATAAACTTGGAAGCATGGTCGATCGTAATTACAATGCCGATATGCTTGATAAGTCTCCTAAGTGGATTCTTGGTGAAAGACATTCGCAGAAGGTGCGAAGAGGGGCTACCTCGATCCTAGAACCGAAGAGCATAGGTAGGCAGCCCATCTTGACTTCAAGGGAAGAAATCATGCTCTGCATAGAATTTTTAAAGATGTGCATTTGGGGTTCTACTTTACTCTTTACTTTTCCAAAGTAACCCCATGTATCGTAACATTTTCGACATGTATATGAAAGCTTATGTTCAAATGTGCATGTAAATCTGGGGAACTGTAAACACCGAATTTTTAAAATAAAAACTTAATTTTTAACGTAATGTTTGAAATTACATATCAAGATACACTCACAGTAAGTATTGGAAGAGAAGGAATTCAAGCAGCGAGCTCGATAGCTGCAGTCGCTTAAGTGCGGCCGGTGTCCAGTATTCGGGTGATAGTGGGTTCGAACCCCATTGTTGGCAGCCCTGATGATGGTTTACCGTGGTTTCCCATTTTCACACCAGGAAAATGCTGGGGCTGTACCTTAATTAAGGCCAGGGTCGCTTCCTTCCTAGTCCTAGCCCTTTCCTGTCCCACTGTCGCCATAAGACCTATCTGTGTCAGTTCGACGTAAAGCCAATAACAAAAAAAATGAATTCATGCAATTGCTTCTTTGTGGTACTGATCAACTGGCCGTTTAGCTGTCGGCCTGCATTTGGGAGATGCTGGGTTCGAACCCTCTGTCGAGAGCCCTGGAGTGCATGTTTTCTATGGTTTCACATTTTCACAGCAAAGAAATGGTGCAACTGTACCTTAATTAAGGCCGCAGTTGCTTCTTTCCCACTCCTAGCCATTTATAGCTCATCATCACCATACTACCTATCACTGTCGCTGTGAAAGAGAAATGGAAGAAACCATTAAGTAAACAAAATGCCGTAGGTTATGTTCAATTAACTTTCATTAATGAATATTAAATTTATGATAATAACTGGCCACTGTTCTTTGACTGATAATTACATTCAGACTTTTCACCTTTTGTCTCTTTCATAAACCAAGGAAACTAAATATTATGTTCGTAGTCAATGAAGAGTTACGTTCTCATAAGTTCAGTATATTCATAGTTTAGGAATATTTGTTGCTTCAGTAAAACTGTTGTAATTAGGATACATCTAAATGTGGCTTAGAATTATTGTACAATAGTTATTTTATTAGTAAATATCATTCTTCCTTTACTATTACTAAATTTTTCATTGTAGGGGAAATTTCTCCTTAGAAATTTAGTTATCACTAGAATTCTATTGCTCCTGTTAACCTGTTGTAATTAGGATAATGCAAGTCCGGTTTAGAGTTGAAGAGTAGCTATGTTAATTAGTTAGTAAGTTGCTTGCTTTGGAAAGGCCAGAAATCTCATGACATCAGAGATATGTGTGAACTTATCTACCAGGTTATATCCAACAGGGATGGTGTTGACGTCTTTGTGTGCACAAACCTGCAAGATTGATTTGCTGAGGTTCAGCGCTATTCAGATAGCCTTATGTCAATTACACTCGAGATTGCATCCTCTCGGACTTGTGTTTTCTGTGTCACAATCTGGCTGCGATGACTTTGATAAGGAAAAGCATTGGCAGGAGCTACGATATCATGTTGCAGCATGTCCAGAAGATGAGTTTCCACTTCTCTGTGTTGATCTTTATGTGCATGTTAATCTTTATAGCTGCCATGGTGGTAATACCTCCGGTATCTGATATGATGATGGAACTCATATTTTAGGTTTCACTTGTGTTGACTGCAACAGCCAAATTGACCTTATAGTTGTTCAGCACAGTGATCTCCGACTAACAAAGGATGTGAATGTCATATCGTCTAACTGTGTACCACCTCTGCATAAGGTAGGCATAGCGGATTTAAGGATCTCTATGCATCGTAGAGGTGGAGGGATACATGCCCCCGAGAAGATCAAGTGGTGAAAGCTTAAAGACTAGGAGACCCTAGCAGACAGCATAAATTTTCCTCCCGTTGATAGGAATGCAGTTGACAAAATGTGAACACATTTTACAGATCTTTCACTTCCACCGTCACAGTAAACTTGGGTACGACATAACCTAGTTCCTACTGTATTGAAAATCAAACGTTCTTATGGATCACTCCAGTTCAAGAACAGGTGTCTAAAATGACAAAGACATGCTGTATATAAATTGGCTTTCACAAAAGACTCCAGAACACAGGGAAAGAATTATCTTTGCCGAACGTGTGGCTAAGAAATCTGTCGCTGAATGGAGGCGCTCACACTGTAATGACCTGTGTACGAGGTGTATCAGAACTGTACTGACAAAGAAATCGGGGATGCTCTTCGACTAATATTGAGGATGATATTGCAGTTGGAGTGCCGGGCAATGCTTCTTTTTTAGGAAATAAAGTATTTACTGTACTTGCTAAACCAGAGAGTCAGCCACTGCCCGTTGCTGTGCGTCAGAATAGGGAAGGGATGGGAAGTGAAAAGAGGCAGGCATCAGTAACGCTCGGTGCGAATGCACAAGTTTCTCGTTCATTTCGCATAGTCGCTTCCAAGCTCCGGTAGGCAGTGTACCGTTTGTTCTACACAAATTGACTACTATGTGATCCCCATAGAAAGGGAAGACATACTTGTACCAAGAATACAGGCAGCTTTTTAAACCGTTCGCTACACACTTCACATCCTTGGCAGAGTCCAAAGATCACTCTCTGCTACATTGTTGTGAACTATGCACCAAAATAGGAGGGGGCCATATACAACGTCTGCTGTAATCAAACCGTTGGGCGTGTTGATTCCTTCGTTCAGTATTTCATTGAATTTACATTGCTGTGAGTGAATGAATGCACTTTTTCGAGCATGTTAATTAATATAGAATATTACTGTGAAAAACAAATGAGAAGAGAAACATTCTAGTGCTTTCCCTGACTAACATGATTGTCTTAAATACAGTGTGTTCTTTAATTGTGTGTGCAGTTACGGCTATTTAATAAATGAACTGTGGATATTGCCTGTTAGAGACAATCCTATCGAAATCCTATGAGGAACCATTATCTCTGTCTGCATCATACAATCCACAACCCCTCCCTACCCTTGTCTTCCCTGAAACACGGCAGCGGCTCGTCAATTTGAATCGCGCACCCGGAAGTAACCATTTAAAACTATTTTCTCAAAAAGTATAGTTTTCCCCGGCAGTCTGATTGAACCATTGTTCTTAACATAACACGAAGAGCATCCTTGAATATACTGCATGTTATTATGTCTTGTTGCTGTGTACGGTTTTGAATGTCGACAGGCTGAGTAAGGTATGGAGTAGCAATTACACAACGTGTGAATGTGTATACACTGTTAGTCGATGGGCATCACAGTCCTGCATTATGTAAAAAAATACATCGTTCACCAGCAAACTGGCATCGCACCCGTCACTTGTGGCATAGGATATGTCAACAATGGTATGGTCGTGTCCTTTTCCAGTACCTGATGCAGTTGGCAATTCTATTCAATCCTTTGATACTACTTTGCAATGTCCATATAAAAATGACGTTGAAAATAATATACAAAACTTTTAAACTTGAAATGCTGCTGGGATTGGTAAAATTTCTGGGCATGTACGAAAGTAAATTCTATGAGATATTGATAGTGTATGTATGAAGCAGCTATACCAGATGAGTGAATAATTAGTGTAGAAGCGCCCGGTGTATAAAGAAAATGTGCTAATCATAAAGCCAATAATTACACACTAATCATTTTGACTGGTGTTGCGTGCAAGCTCTTGGAATGCATTCTTTCTGATTATATTATACACATTTACGAAATTACCAACTGGTTCCATAGAAGATAGTTCAAGCTTCGGAAACATGATTCCACTGAAGCTCATCTTGTAGATTACAGCAGGATATGGCAGATATATTGGATTCAGGTGGTCACATGTATCACGACTTACATATCCGGAAACTACTGACAAAAATTAGTGCGGTTAGGATAGGTAAAATACTGGCTGAATTGGTGACTATAAAGACGTGGCCAAATTACACTTAAGAAAATGGAAATTGCTTCACCATGAAGGCATTTGTTGTTTGTGCTGATTTTCAAGATATGGAACGATGCCATGTAGGTATGCAAGCGATCAAAGTTTCAGACCCATTGGATTGTTGCTACAGGTCTCCCCACGTGATTGGTCGCGGAGGAATCAACTCCAGTATACGGACTCTGGTGTAGCGTAGTTGACTTGTAGTCTCTGCAGTGATGTGTTCCCCGTCAACAATGCCTCGACGACAGAGAAGAGCACGCTGTCAACAACTGTCGCCGTTTGAGAGGGCTCGGATAATTGGGCTGTGTGGGGCTGGATTATCGATAAGTACTGTAGCTGCACGTGTTGGCCGGCAGGCGTCTACGGTACAACGTGTATGGCAGCAGTGGTCGAATGAAGGTACCCACACTCGTAGACTTGGCACAATCCCAGCGAGACGGACAACTGTGAGAGAGGATCGCCGCATCATTCGGATGGCCTGGATGGAACCCCATGCAACAGCAGCGCAAATTCGAGTAGCTGTAGCACCCTACGTTAGACAACAAACAGTTGGTAATCGCCTGCGTGCAGCTGGCTTACGAGCCCGTGTCCCTGCAGAAGGTGTTCCATTGACCCCACAACAGCGACGTGTAAGGCTGGCCTGGTGTCGAGAAAGATCGACGTGGGTCGACGAATGGCATAGGGTCGTCTTTAGTGATGAATCGCGCTTCTGTCTTGCCTGCAGTGATCGCCAGAATCGTGTGCGCCGACGTACCGGGGAGAGGGGCCACCCAGATCTTATTGTCGAGAGGCATACAGGGCCAACACCAAGCATTATGGTCTGGGGAGCTATTGACTTTAATGTGAAATCACAATTAGTGCTTGTTGATAGGGTACTCAATCCAGTGGTTGTCCCTATGATGGCGAACATTGTTAATGGGATGTTTCAGCAGGACAGTGCCCGGGTTCACACTGCACGCATCTCCAGAGAAGCTCTCCACGACATCACAACCTTAGAATGGCCCGCCAGATCCCCGGACCTCAGTCCTATTGAGCATGTGTGGGACGTGATGGGTCGACAACTGGCCAACCGTCCTCATCCACCCACAACTCTGGAAAAACTGACCCGTGCAGTGCAGCAAGCATGGGCCACAATTCCTCAGGATGCGATCCAGGGCCTTATTGACTCCATGCCACGACGAATTCATCAAGGTATTGCAGCTCGTGGTGGGCACATCCTGTATTGATTGTTGTCCAAACTTGCGGTCAGAGGGACCTGAAGGTGTAATCATCGAATCACAACCGAACACTCGTCCTGCATGTTCAATTGCAGCAACGTAGCACCGCTCCTTCTGGGTGGTGCAATTTCCATTTTCATCAGTGTATTGAACACATAAGATGTTACCAATTTTTAAGTTGATGACTTTAGTACTTGATATGCATCCCCTTAGCTTTCATGAGTGTCTTGATTTGGCTGGGCATACCCTCAGTCAGTATTTTACCCTGACTCTTTAAATCGTCATCATGACACCAGATTTGAACGATCTTCCCAATCAAGCTTTTTTGTCGTTATATTTGTTTTTCCGATTTTCCTTTGCTATCGTCCAAGGATGTTCTATGGGGTTCATGCCTGAACTGTTTCTAAGCTTTGTGGCAAGGAGGCCCATCCTGCATAAAAATAAATTCACTTTGACCAAACCACTCTTGCACCTGAGCTACCAAACTGGTTCTTAATACTATACTGTTCACGTCTCATAGTTCCTTCTACAACATATAATCGTCCACAGCCGTACCAAGAGAACACACTCCAGACCATCACTGAAGTTGGATGCTTCACTCTCTGCTTCACTCATCCTGGATGGAATGCTTCCCCTTTACTTCTGACATATTGACTTGTCTCTTCTTCGACAGGAAATACCGATTCGTCACTAAAACAAACCTGAAATAATAAAACACATAAACCTAGCAAAATTTCATACATATACTGTACTATACGGTTACATCACTTAGATTGGGTAAAAAATGGAATAGTGAGTGATAATTAAGGAATTACAGTAATTGTCATGGACTTGCCTGTTTTCATTCATCAGATGACCACTTCTCGAGAGTCTTGGCCCACTGAAACCTCTTTGCAGCCATAGCAGGAGTAATCTTCCCCTTTCCTTGAGGTCGTCTTGCTTTCATTCCAGCAGTAAACAGCTCTCACCTCACAGTCCTGGCTGGTACCAATGAACCATACTCTTCTAATTTCTGACGTAAATCTGAACTAGTAACATTGCGGTTGTTTACTGACAAATTAATCAGTTTTTCTTCCTCCTTGGGGTTAGTTTCTTCTTTCGCCCACAGTATCCAACATGTTGTTGACATTTTTTCTCCCCTTATCTTCACATTTTAAAATTCTACTTACAGATTGCTGTGATATTTGCAATCTAGAATCTATCTCTTGCTGTGAATAACGTTTCTCCAAAGTAGCTCTCTGACAGTGCCTTTCTTGGCGAAAGGTCCTTTTGTCTCCCCAAACCTCAAAATTTTACAATTCTCTAGAACCACTCTGAAGAAATGTGAAATGAACTCATGAACAGTATCAATAATGCATGTAACTTACAGAATGCACAGTCTTAACAATAGGTCACATTGTTTACTTCCATACAGCAACAATGTGCAGATATGGACAATAACCAACAGAACATGTTCACTAACAAAATTGACACCAAACCATATGAATAATGAAATTACATTGTGGTTCCCACTGTACCCACTATATGAAAAAATCCAGTAGTGTAGTCAGGGATATCCCAAGTGGTAACTCCACCAAACAAGTTCAAGGATTAGGCTATAAAGGTTGATAATTTACATAAAGATAGAAATATACGTTTGACCATTAGAATTTGGCCACGTCTGGTGTATTAAAATATAGAACTCAGAGCATTAGAATAGGTGAAGCTTTATTTGATCCTGTAACTATTATTGGATTGGCTCCCACAGGGCAGTATTATGAGACCTTTATTTTCTGATATATATAAACAATATGAATAATGAACTGAAATAAGTTATGAGGCTCTTTGTAATAAGTAAGTTTCAGTATTGTGTGTAACTGCAAAAATACCTTAACAATATTGTAAGATAAGATGGACATTTGGCAATGTTATATTGGTAAACAGTCTGAAAAGTCAGGTTCTCTGTTTCACAAATAGAAAGGGTCCTCTCTCATTTAATTATTGTGTTGATGGGGTGAACGTTCTTTAAGGGGATCTCTGTAAGTACCTAGGTATTCATAATAAGAATAGATCTTCATTGTGGTAATCATATAAACATATTGAAAAGGATATTTACAGATCTCATAATATGATTATGAGGTTATTTAGCGGTTGTAATGGAGAGGGCATATAAATCTCCAGCAAAGCCACAATGAGAGTATGAGACCATCACCAGTATTACTTGAATAAAGAACAGGAAATAATCCACAGAAATATCTCCAGTTCCTCCGGGTGATTTCTAACAAAAGAGTGTGTTTACAGAGATGTTGCAAAGTTTCAGCTGGGAATACTTGGAGAAAGGAGACAAGTTGTTTGATTAAAGAGTACTGTATATTCTGAGATGTCATTGGAGAGATGGCTTGGAATGACATTAGTTGATGAATACATTTAAGTCATGTTCTTTAAGTTTAGGAAAGGTCACAACATGAAGATAAGTTTGAATTCATGGGGACAAATTTTGGTAAATGTTCACTTATAGGAAGATGATTTAGTGATTGAAATAATTTACCGAGGACGTTGTTTCATATATTTCCACAATCTTTTTCTATATAAACAACCAACACCCGAAACGCTGTTGTTTGATTGATTCGTTGATTGATTGGGACATTGACTGATTTTTTTTGGTCTTAATGTGATGTACAGAGAGGGATGATGGATATTTCTATGCTTATGATTTAAGCATTGTCCACTTGTTGGGAAAGTGGTGGGAGTACTGTAGGATTATTTGATATTACAGTGAAGTGTTTTCGGAAAGAAAGTATATAGGAACATGGAAATGAACAAAGAAGTTACAAGTCAAGTTGGTATAGAAAGATGGGAATAGTGGAATGTGAACATGAAAGGATGAAGAAAATAGCTATTCAGTGTGGAAATATTCATCAACAGAAATAGAAACACAAGCACGCAATGTTATTGGGTAATGATTTGGAGATAGTGTTTATTATTATTTATTTTCCTAAAATTGTACATATACACATACACGGAAGTGCCTCCACCCACACATGTATGTGTACACATACTCTGGTGAATATTCACAAATATGTAGGTAATTTTATATTTACATATTTGCAAATGATCCTCCTTTTCTATGCTACCTTGTCTACTGATATCCTACACTGTGTTCCTTTTCATGTTCTTATCTCTCTTATCATTTGTCTGGAAAGCAGTGGCAAAGGGACCGGGTTAAAATGCAAAAGGTCATTATTCCAAAAAGGATAAAAAATAAAATAAATAAATGCAATGTAAATTTTAATCTAATAGAAGTTGTATAGCATTATTTGAAGTAGTTGAACAAGTTGTACATGTGTTGATTATGTTTGTAATACAGAAGGTATTATGAGTAAAATTTTATAAATTATATACATGCTTAGTAGAAAAGAAAGTGTAAATTGTAAAATACTGTATTTTATGAAATTGTCTTTTTCTCTGTTCTTTTAAAAATTAGTGCTTGATAATAATGTATTTTTGTGTACCATTTGCCACCAAGGTCGACACCTTTCTTGTATTTAGATTTATTTTGAATTGATTGTTCCTTTCCATTCTTATATTTTTAAAATGAGAGATATATTAATTTTAATCTTTATTGTGCCACTGTGAAATTTATTTTCTCAGCTGTTTCTTGTTTAGGCCTATATAAATTCCTTTACTTCTTTACTCTACTTTTCTTATTTCTTACTTATAGCCTTCCGAAGATACTAAGGAGGAAATATTCATAGAAGAACATACCGATGATCAGCTGTTGCCATACATCAAAGAAGAAACAAAGTAAGTACACTACAAATCCTATATAATATAGAATATGTTGTACGTATTCACAGTTGTGTTCAGTGTTGGTTGATTTATCTCCAAAAAAACTGGCCATTTTCGTCAGTTGAATCCTTTCTTTACAAGGTTTCATTTAAATGCAAATATCTTAAAATTCTATTGGTTAAAATCATCTTAAATATTCAAGAACTTGGAGATCATATTTAATGTACCATCATGTAGTTTTATTGAATACCGGTATATATCTACAAAAAGAATCTCTGGTAAAGCTAGATATTTTGAAGTGTATTTGTTTACAATACCTTTAAGCAACTATGAAGAAAGTGTTCTTTCTTTCACTGTCTCTGCATCATTTGTTCATCACATTCTTATCATATGAAATGCTATCTGAAATTATTGCCTCGAGGTATTCTGAGTAAGTTTTTGTACGTTCACACCAACAGTGACACACAGAAAAAGCGATGTTTGTAGATTATAAATTAAATCTTCAAATTCAAAATTGTTAAGTTTTATATACATTGTAATATTTTGAACTATCATAATCAGTCTCATTAATCAATATAATTATGGCTTGAGTTCAATAATGTTATAACTCAAAGACTGTCATTTTAAACTATTTCGTTAGATTCCTTTCTTTATGATCATTTCTGGTCTCTTGTGTGTTAAGTCAGATTCCTCTAATTGTGGACGCCAGAGCTGATAATGTGTTGTAGAAATGAAACGTTCAGGTCAGTAGTGCTACATCTTCGATATCATAGTTTTCAAATAAAACTTGTGCATTCTTGTAAGCGTAAAATTATGTGGTCTTGAATTTATGTTCATTCCAGTGTTGTGGTCACACTTGCTGATTCATTTTAGTGTTCATTTTCAGTCAGGGGCTTGTAGTGTGTTGATTGCAAACATACTTACACAATTAGTATAAAGTAATAAAATGGACAGGTACCGGTACAAGTGGAGTTTTAAATTTGTGCATCTTGCCTAAAAAAGCAGACTTCTTTAAGTAAGTGAATTTATTATCTCATAAAATTAGATAAATAGGGCGTACATTATTGCTTCATGTCCTTAGGTTTAACCTGAAAGTGCCCTACACGTGACCCCCGGCTGCTACTAAGAAAGCAATAACTTTGGCTGCTGGACCTGTCTTTTTAAAGATCTCCGAACAATGACAAAGTTATTTCATGGAAATGGCTCTTCTCATAGCTACCAGACAAGAAACATTGGACCTTTCATCCATGTCTTCCAGCTTAACGTAGAGAGCAACAGCAGAGCAAAATATGACTACCTATCCAAGATTATCCTGGATAATAATATAGATGTTGTGTCTATACAGGAAACCCATACAGCCAATGAAGAAGAGTTTAGGAAAAGGGGCCGCTTTAATGGTTACACATCTCTTGGTGCAACATATCACAGTGCACATGGTGTAGCTACTTATGATTGTAATAATATCCAAGATGCATCACTGCTCTTTCA
Organism: Anabrus simplex; assembly: GCF_040414725.1. Taxonomy (NCBI): domain Eukaryota; kingdom Metazoa; phylum Arthropoda; class Insecta; order Orthoptera; family Tettigoniidae; genus Anabrus; species Anabrus simplex. The sequence continues at coordinate 40,551,555 of NC_090279.1, forward strand.
AAACGAAGACGAAGACATCCATTGTGTTGCTGTGTGAGTGGCAGATGTTACTATTTTTAACATTTATAAACCCCCAAACGCACAGTGGCCAAGTACAGTACTACCTAATGCTCAACACCCTGCAGTTTATATAGGCGACTTCAACAGCCGTCACGAACTATGGAAGTACTCGAATAACAGTGAATGTGGAACGAAACTCGTAGAATGGACAGAGATGAACAATCTCCATCTGATGTTTGACCCAAAAGATCTTGGTACTTTCCAATCAGCTGCATGGAATAGGGATTCCAATCTTGACCTGTGTTTCGTTAGCTGCAATGAGGGAGGACAGCCCTTACATACCAGTCGTAAAGTGTTAAGACATTTTCCCCACAGTCAACATGGCCCCATTATAGTGGATATTGGCATCAACATTCCTGTTGTACGGTCAATACCACATGCTTGGTGGAACTTCAGAAAAGCAAATTGGTCAACATTCACCACTGAACTGGATATATGCGTTCGGTGGATTGCTCCCAAGCACAACAATTACTAGCGTTTCGTAGGTGCAGTTATGATGGCAGCTAAGAGAAATATGCCTGGAGGCCATAAAAAATAATACATCCCTGGCTGGAATGTTGAGACTGGTGCGCTCTATAACGAATATCTGCAGACTGGTGATAAAGACTTAGCTGATGAACTTCTTTCCAGCATGGATACTACCTGGAGAGAACGGTGAATTGAAACAGTGGAGAATATCGACTTAACTCATTCCAGTAGAAGAACTTAGGCTCTCCTCAGAAAACTTGGAGGAAGGACACCTTTGGTGAAGCAAGAGCCTGGAGTTATTCCGGATGAAGTAGCATCTCACATCGTCACAACTTCCCAAACTCCATCAGATAAGAAACATACCAAACACATACGGCACCAGTTCCAAGCTCTGAAATAAAGAACACCATGCACACCAAGGTATTCACTACTACTTACGGTGCAAGACATCAATGCTGCTCTCAAAGACGTTAAACCAAGTACAGCTCCAGATTTTGATGGCATTCATCCAGAATTTCGCATTCATTTAGGAAAGAATGCTAGATGTTGGCTGGCAAGGTTTTGTACCGACCTTCTACAGAACAGACAATTCTCGGCAGTATTCAAATGAACGGAAGTGATTTCCATCTTGAAACCAGGTAAGCTTGCCAATGACCCAAGCAGTTATAGACCAATTGCGCTTATTTTAGGGAGGCTAATCTACAACGGAATCAGCGCAACTGTTTTCCAGCATATTGCAGTTGATCAAGCCGGATTCAGGCCCAATCGCAGCTGCTGCGATCAAGTTCTTTCACTGACATTCCACGTGGAAGGAGGTTTCCTGAAACAACTCAAGACCTCAGCCGTATTCATTGTTCTTACAGCAGCATTTGACGCAGTCTGGAGGGAAGGATTAATTTACAAGCTTCTCCAAATTGTACCCTGTAGGACCATCGTGCAGGTTATAAGCAATATGCTCAATGACAGAAGATTTCAAGTGTGTATGGGAAATAGTATAAGTAGAGAAAGAAGCTCAAGGATCGGTACTGTCTCCCCTACTGTTCAATTTGTATATCTCCGATCTCCCAGAAACATCATCACAAACATTTTGTTATGCTCATAACACTAGCCACTCAATATCGAGACTTTAGTGTGACAGAAGAAGTGCTACAAAGAGACCTGATTTCACTTTAAACGTACTTCAAGAAATGGCAACTGTGTCCTAACTCTAACAAAATAGAAGTGTCATGTTTTCACCTAAATAATCGCCAAGCTGGCATTAAACTTCACATACATTTTTGTCACCAAGAACTTCGGCACAGCAGCTATCCCAAATATTTGTGGATTACACTTGATCGCACACTATCTTACAAACAACATCTTATGAATGTGTCCAAGAAGCTCAAAACATGTAATATTATCTTTCAGAAATTGTATGGCTTAAGTTGGGGTTCATCAGCAAAGACTTCATGATCTGCTTTGGGACTGGTTTTCTCGTGTGCTGAGTACTGTGCACCAGTTTGGCTGGATAGCCCATATACAAGACTAATTGATACTCAACTGAATGCTAGCATGCGGTTAATATCTGGTACTGTCCAGTCCACACCCCTTTATTGGCTCCCAATTCTGTCAGGTATAATGCCGCATGATGTAAGAAGATCAAATGCTCCCATTCGAGATTTCAAGAAGATAGAAATGAACCCTCAACTGTATGTTTTGGATGATATTCCTATTCTCAAGGTAACAAGGTTCAAGTCACGACATCCATCTTTGCATGATGCTGTCGCATTGGCTGATGGGTATTTTCACCCTTTAGAAGAATGGAGAAGTCGCTGGAAATTTGCCACAGACAGTTCCTTACACAACATCTTTTCTGGTGAACATCTTCCTTGTGAACATCATCTACCGCGTAAGATTTGGACCACTCTGAATCGGGTGAGAACAAATCATGGACGATGCAGGGATGCCCTTTATAAGTGGAAATATATCTCATCACCAGAGTGCGACTGTGCTGCATCTCGACAGATGATCCCCATATTGTAAGTGAATGTACACGACGTTCCTACACAGGTAGCCCGTGTGACTTTTTGGAACCAACAGAGGAAACCATACAGAGGATCACCCAACTGGACATCCTGCTATAAAACATGTTTCTTGTCTGTGTATATTTGTAAATACTATATATTTGTGTATATGTATCTAACTTGTTGCCCTATGCTAATAATAATAATAATAATAATAATAATAATAATAATAATAGTAATAATAATAATAATAGGTAAATCACGTAGTGATATAATATTCTTTAAAAATTGTAATTATTGTCACTGACCTCACAAAGTCCTGTTTTAAAACATTTAATGCAGGTCATGTGATGGCTAGTCATAGCCTAAGGTTTGACTTCAAACCAGATTTGTGATGGAAACTACGAATTCTGAATGGTTTATTTGATTTTGTGAGTGGTTAGAGCCTTCTCGACTCTTATGTGATGCACTGACTTGTTCCTACTGTACTTTCACACTAGTGGCAAGAAATATTCATGTCGGTCCTCAGAACTACCCAGTACCAGCTCACACTCTCTGATTAGTCAGAGTAGAACCATGCACACAACCGAAGATCGCCCAAATAGCCTATTCTTCGAGGTTTAAATCCTGCAGTTTCTTTGTAATTCATGTATAACAAGACACAATAGGCTACATTAGAGAACAATTTTGTATTATGACCACCAGTAAAAATGTTGCTTATGAATCCTTTTCATACACAAAATCATATTTCTATTTTTGATGGAGTCTAAATTGGCTTTCTACTTTCTAAACATATTTTGTGCAGAGGCACTCTTGAACCAGCAAAGCGACATGCATTTTATGTGTCTTCTTTTTTCTTGGCATATATGTCGGAGGTCTGTCCATTGTCTACGTAGCTTAGTCCATTTTACACCATAGATTTTAGTTGCTTCTGAAGGATTCAGTCGACTGGATCTTATCTGCTACTTCCCACTTTGTTTTATATCTCACCTCAGGCGCTATTGTTTCCCAGCAGTCTACAAATATCATGCCGCAATTTAAATGACTTCCTTTAAAATGTCTAAAATATTTGCCATGCCAGTTTGGTATTGATTTTAAGATTCATAAAATTTCCTAATTGCTGACTTGTGGAAATACACGTATTTCTGAGATTACCAATTAATGATTAGGCTTACTTCCGTTTGTGTGGAGACACATGGTCCTGAACTAACCACTTAGTTATGTGGTTTCCTTCCAGCTTTAGATCGTTGAGTGTCACATGGCCCTGAGCTGACCACTTTGTGACACTCCTCCAGGGTCTTCATATTTATAGGCGTGAGCGGAGTGAAAATAACAAACTGATTAATATGATCGTCTGCTGTCTATGACGTATGTAAGCAGAAATATGAATTGCAAAATTCTATTCAGTCTAGAATACACTGACGGACTCCCCTCTTGTAGGTACTCATAGAATTTCACCGGATATTGAAACTGTCCTTCCCATTTAACACATATATACCCATTTTTTATTTTTTTGAGTTATAAGTTTTTCTTCACAATGTATTTATAGGAGTCACCTAAACACAAAATCCAGAAGCGTTCAGCCATTCAAACACTCTTTTGTGAAAATAAGTTTTTATAGATATCGGACATAGGCTTTAGGGGAGAAAATTTGAACATGCAATAAACTTATTTGAATATTATGATGTGTAAAATATCCATTGCATTCCATTTTTGTAGCAGAATATTCATCAGTCTGCTTCTGGTGGCAGGGTCCGGTGTTGTAATTCATTGACTCCAGTTAGTTCGGTCTTGGGCCATGTCTGCATGTAGTCTTCCACCTTTCAGGTCGTTGTGCACTTTATCAGTCTATGCTGTCTGGTTCGTACCTCGCGCCTTTTTCACCGACTTTCTGTGTATACTCTGATTTTCCCAATATATCGTCCTCTACACGCAACACATGCTCAAACCAGCGCACACGCCTTTCCCCAATTTTCTTCTGGGTCGGTGCAATGCCAAAACGTTTTCTAATAACATCATTTGAAATGTGATCTAGTCTAGTTATGCCAGGCTTCCACCTAAGCAACTTCGTATCCATGATACTTAGTTGGCGTTCTACCTCTAGAGCTGGGCAGCATTCGTTGCCGTAGAAAACTACAGGATGGATAACAATAGGACAAGTATCAGTTCGGTAGAACTTAGTTTAGAGATGGCCCTTTGTCCAAAGTTCGGAAGGGCGCCTGTTGTCATTCTCCACTTCAGTCAGGCATTGTATATCCTTAAGTTGACTTCATCAGTAAGTCGGCCATCATCATAGATTGTGGAGCCAATATTCTTAAATATCCCTACTCGTGCTATATCTTCAACGTCAACATGCATGGTTCCAACTTCTCGACGATGTAATGCAATGTATTCTGTCACCATAGAATCATTCCATAGCGTTGCCTTCGTGATATCATATCATGTAGACTGAGAGAAATACTTGAGAAGTCTTATACGCACTAGAGCTGAAAGGTGTTCAAGTCTAGGAGGGTCACTCGCTTGATAGGTGACAGTCTGTTCTTGCTGCAAACCAAGTGTACCGAGACTGTATCACTCTCCACTACTCTGAAATAAAGTACGGCACCATAAGCCCTCTCCGAAGCGTCACAGAATACATGCACTTGATAGTTCTCTGGCGTAGAAGAAGATCCTATCCATCGAGGGATGTGAATGGCTGACAAGTGAATGAGGCTGGAAGCCCAGAATTGCCACCTTCTTGCTAGGTCTATGGGTAGGAGATCGTCCCATGCTATCCCTCTACACCAAGTATCCTGGAACAGGATTTTACCTGTAATCGATATTGGCGACATGAGACCAAGCGGATCGTAAAATCTTGCTGTAGCTTGTAGTACCTGTCTCTTCGTTGCCGGCTCTTCTGGTAGCGTTCCAATGATGTCGTTAGGGTCGAAAAGAAGACAGTCCGTGTGCGTGTTCCAGTTAATACCAAAAACTCATGTATCTCTCGTTTCCTCGCGCCCTTCGGCTCTCCATATATCCTTTAACAGTACTGAAATGGTCGCCCGCTTTGACATCGGCATTTGTATCTCTCGGAGAAGCCCTGTTGTCTCGTAGTACACAGCAATGATTTCATTTTTGTCTTCTGTACTGGCTGTGAAATTATCCATGCAGGTCCATTGATCTAGCAGTTTTGTACCCAAGGGATATTTGTCACAAAATCTGGAAGCCAATTCACGTAATGCAGCTGATAAAAGGAATGGGCTGCATGTATGTCCAAAAGGCAAACGGGCGAATCTGTATACTGCAGTGTTGTCAGTTGTCTTCCAATCTCCTTTTTCCCCTCTCTCCACTTCAAACCATGAAATCTCGTTAAGTCTCTGTCATTTTTATCCAGACACAACTGCAAAAAGGTTTGGGTTCCGTACTCAATTAAAGCTAGTCGGTAGAGTTGGAAGCGGAGTAGTGTTGCCAGAATTTCTGGTAGGAGATTAGGCCCTACCTCCAGGGCATCATTGAGTGATAGGGTACCCTTTTCGTGAGATGAAGCATCAAAAACTATTTTCCATTTCGTCGTGCCGTCTCTTTGCTTGTTTATAGCATGGTGAGGCAAATGGAAGGTATCGGTAACCGATTCAGCCTCGGGCGCTATCTCTACATGTCCCTTCGCAAAGTAGTCGGTCATTAAAGCGTGATATGCCTCTCGGAACTGTTTGCTTCCATTAAGTTTGTTCTTCAGGGAATCAAAACGTTTCTCAGCGTTCTTGCGATTCGAGTGCACTATTACTCCTTCCTTCCTAGGTAGGGAGACAACCCTCCTCCCGTCTTCCATTTTGAATGATTCATGAAAGCCTTTCAAGATTGCAGACTCTCTCGCAGTGAGTGCTCGTTGCTGATCTACCTTTATCCCTAGTGTCTCTAGATCCCAAAACTTGCGTAGATTGTTCTCGGAAGATAGTAATTCTGCATTGATACTGACGTGGTTTATGGACACATGATTCACTGTAGTACCAGACTTATTCCCACTAAGAATCCAACCAAACCTAGAACGAAGAAGTACCATGGAACTCGAGATGCGTATTGGCTGTTCATCCTTCACCACCTGCCAGTACTGGTCTCCTCCTATCAGGACCTCAATCATCAGATCGTCTGCATCATCTTGAGGATCTGCTAGTTCCAATTTGTGAAGGCATGATAGACTCTGTATGTCACGTGGGACGGTTGGGTGTGGTGAGTACGTGTTCCTGCTCTCGAATGCCGAGATTCGCACGGAATCTTTCGTCTACATTCCACTTACACTGAAGTTGGCCAATCTGCGAGTCACCGATGTACTTAATGGTGCTTCAAATGCTGTACCTGACAGATCTCTCCTGTCAATGACTTTCAGCTTCAAATCGTCTACCAGTTCCGAGCTGATGAAGCTTGACTGACTTCCGGCGTTCAGAATTTAACGTGTTCTTTTCCAAAGACCGGTTGGTCCGATTACCCAAATTCGAGCTGTTTGGAGGTATATCAAGTTTGGCATGCTAACATCTACTTGTCCTTCACAGATAGAGATGTGATGTGGTCCCTTACATTTAGTGCAGGTTACTTTGTTCTTCTTGGTGCAGTTTTTCAAGGTGTGACTTCTGTTTAGGCATAAAAAGCATCGTTGAGTAGACTTCAGTTGGTCTATGCTTGACATCTGTCATCTTGGTACAGTTTTGAGCCCAGTGGCCTTTCCCTTCGCAAAAATCGCGAAAAGGTGACGTCTTCGTCTTCCTGGACGTCTGGCCCGTCCTAGTAGTGACTTGCAAGGCAGCAGCAGTTGGGTAACATGAGTTTGAGATGGCGTTGTCTCCTTTGATTTTCTGCGCCGTCATTGCGCCCTCCACTTCTTCACTGAGGAACTCCATAAGCCGTGTTATGTGCGCTTCGGAAATCTTCTCTCTCTTCGCGTAGATGGTCCACCTTCTAGAGATATCATCCGGAAATGCACGTAACAGTTTGGGGGCTAACATTCTCCCGTTGTGGTGGACATTTTTCCCTAATGCTCTTGAAGCCTGAATACGTCTATTATATTCTATATATGTGTGATTGAGGGCGTCGGGCGTAGCATCGCGAATTGGTCTCATGGTCTCCAGGTAATCCAGATGCGCCTGGATGATGCGGTCTCTATCGCCATATCGTCCAATAAGATTCCTCTTTATTTCCTCGTATGCGTCTGCAGTCACCGCTATGCCATCGATTAGCTTCTTAGGTTCTCCCTCCAGGTATCCACGAAGGAAGACGTGTTTGTCGATAGTGTTGATTGTCGGGTTCTTGTCCACCGCTGACTGGAATTGCTCCCAAAGCCGGGACCATTTTTCTACATCTCCTGTGAATGGTTCTAGTTTGATAGTGGGTAATTTAACAGAGTGGGTGATGGAAAAGTGTGATGGCTCTTGTACTGCGGATAAAGGTCTGGAAGGGTCAAGATTCATATATCCGAGCGACTCAGATAATTTGTCACGAAAGACGCGTGTCGAATTAAATATCGTGCGCCTCGCGACCTCGATGTATTTCTCACACTCTATGACGTCTGCGTCATATTCGGCGTCTGATAGAAGTTCGTGAATGCCATTATTAATCCACTAAAAATAATCACGTTGCCCGCGATCTTTTGAAATAAATAGAATATCAATCCTTCCTTTACATAGCAGGAATATCCACTACGGCGCAATTCAACGTCTTTTCATCTCGAATTTTGTCTCAAGCCTTGATTTTCTTGCTCCTTCTATCCGTATTGTTAATGTAATACTTGTAAGAATATTCAAGGGCATAATAGGTTGCGTTTGGTTTCAAAATCAGGATATTAGAACATTGTAATAAAACGCTAACACCAAAGCCATATTCTGTGTGTCCTTCATAATGTCTATAACAGCAGTATCTGGAGAAGAAAAGGCAGTATCAATGCTAGGGAGAGAGCCGCCGTGTACATGTTATATTTCAGCTTTTCCAGGATTTCATCAGGATTAGTGGTTTTTCGTGTTGCATGCAGCTTGTGTTAAATACAGCAATTAAGACGTAGACCGATGTAGTACATGGTAGTATGAACGTCCTTGTGTAAACCTACCGTCCTATATGTAGGTTGGGTCTGTTTGATTACACATCAAAGCTACATATTTCGGAAAAGCGACACAGTGACATAATAAAATGCTATAGTGAAATGATAACAATGTACAAATACAATATGTATATTTGTGTGACAAAATAACATTCATAAAATATTAGCCATGGTTCAGCAGATCTTGCTGACTGTCGGCAAACGATGATCTCAACTTTATTAATATCTACAACACTGACATTCTCTCAAACAACCTCAAGAGCAAGGTCCTTTACAAAAATTATTACTTGCCTGCGACAAAGCGCAGAGTGGTTCAACAAGATCAAAACTCCAAAGCATATGGCGTCCTTTATGTAGCAGAACAGACTACGGATTTCAATAGAATAATGTGTGCTGGATTAAAGAGCTTCTATTTCTCCTTTTATTTTTTATTTGATTGATAAATAGGGTTCCAGAGAGCAAGAGCTCTGTCAAGAGGAACAATACATAGATAATCACAACAATGGCAGATTAACGCATAAGGTCTAAAAGTGAAAGTGTAATAATAGTGGTTTTACATATACTTTAAGTATCACAATTTACCTAATGGATAGGATTATGTTAAGTGGATTATTATCAGAGTAACAGTACAGGAGGAACAACTTTTTGACTTTTAAGATTTGGAAATGAAAATATCAGAGAAATAACTGTTACACATTTATAGTGCCTAACAGGTACTTCTTAAGCTTATTACGAAATGGCACAGTTTTAGAGATGATTGCTATATTGTCAGGAATGCTGTTATATTCAGATATTAGTAAGTGTTGCACTCCCTTAGTGCCAAACCTTGTTGTATAATTTTGATGAACATGTAATTTATTTTTTTTGTCTTGTCTTACATGAATGGATGTCAGTGACTTTAGGAAATTCAGAGTTGGTGAACATTTTATTATGCAAGACTTTATGAATAAGAAGTGATGCGTTTAATGAGATTAATTTCTTATGAGGTAATAAATTTGTTTCAGAGTACAATTTATTTCGAGAATATAGTTGATGAAATCCATACATAAATCTAATAACCCTGTTTTGTAAGTCCTACAAAGTATTTAAGTTATTTTGGGTTGCTTTGTCCCAGGTGAAACACAAGTAAGAAAGTCGAGATTGTATCATTGTGAAATAAATTAGGCGAAGAGTGTCAATTATTAGTAGGTACTTAATCTTGCCAATGATACCAACCAAGACAGAGATTTTATTTTTTACGTTTAATATATGAGGTGTCTAGGAGAGGGCGCTATCAATTATTAGTCCAAGATATTTAACTTCTTTAACCCATTTCAACTTCGTAGTGCCAAATAATATATTTGTAGTTGCATTTAGGTCATATTGTGATTTATAGACAGACAGACAGTTTTTGAGTAATTGGCTGTTAGAAGATTTTTTCTCAGCCATTCATCTAAGATATAACAGTCATGCTGGATATCTGCAACTATTTCATCTTCAGAATTTGATGAATAGAACAGTGAAGTATCATCTGCCAAAAGTGATATTTTACCCTTAAAATAACACAGGGCTATGTCATTAATATATATAAGAAACAAAATTGAACCCAATATGGAACCTTGTGGTACACCAAAGCAGATCTTTTGTAGCTCACTTTTATTCATGACAATCTGAACATATTGTTGTCGATTTGATAAGAAATCCTTAAACCAGAGCAGCGAGGGACCTCTCACACCTGCCTTTTCCAGTTTGTAATCATAAGTTCATGGCTAACAGTATCAAAAGCCTCTTTTAAATCAATAAACAGCCCAGCAGTCTTGTAACCTTTATCAATATAATTTTGAAGCTCAATTATAATGTCCATTAAGGCAGGATTCACCCCAGCCTTTTCTCTGAAGCCATATTGAAATCTGGAAAAATAATTGCATTTTTCGAGGTAACTAAGAAGCCTAACTTTCCCAACAGTTTCTAAGATTTTAGATAATTCAGGTGGTACTGAGATGGGTCGGTAGTTTCCAGGGTCGGATCTATCATTCTGTTTGTGTAAAGGAACCACTCTAGAGATCTTTAATGAATCAGGGACAATGCCTTTTGCCAAAGAGCAGTTGATAAATTCAGATATTGGACCAGAGAGTGCTCGATTACAGATTTTGAGAAATTTACTGGAAATACCATCTCTAGCAACTGAGCGAGCATGTTTGAGAGAATTGATTATTGTAGACACTTCTTCTGGAGAACATGGTTCTAGGAAAAGGCTGGATCACTTCTCATGCATTCTTTAAATGAGGTTGTCTATTAACTCGTACATTTCTAAACCGTGACAAGTTTCTTGCGCGTGATATCGTGATTAAGAAAAAACGCAACACATTCTCGTTACAAGTGAGAGCTTTTGAAATTTAACAGTATACTCTGAATTTGACCTCAGAAGATGTTTACTCTCTGGAATGTTATGTTTATGAGTAACGAGCTCTCTGCACTGGATATCAGTGAATGGAATGTCCAGTAGCAAATCCCCTGTGTGAGAGTTGTAGTGGAGTTGGCTGTTGTACTATAGGTCACATGGTTTTAATTTGTCACTGTAGATCGAGACCCGAGGTGAGCTATAAAGACCATCAATCTCCGGATGGCGGATCACATCTGAAGAGACCAAAGGATGATCGACCCTTCAAGTGCGATCACTGCGGAAAGGTGTTAGGTAGCCGAAGCAGCTTGTCGGAACATCTCAGGATCCACCCGCTCCAAGTGTGTGGATTTTCAGATAAATGCTTTACAAATAGGAAAATTCTGACAGGAGACACGCGATTGCATACGTGTGGGATTATAAACGACCGCTCAGTATGTCATAAAAATTTCAGGAAAAGTCCAGAACTGATTCTGTCCCAGACGGGCGAGAAGCCATACAGCTGCAATGTCTGTGGCAAATCATTCGTACAGAAAGGCAGTCTAAACTATCATATGCGGACCCATACAGGCGAGAAGCCATACAGGTGCAATGTCTGTGGTGAGTCCTTCAGCAGGAAATCCTACCGTGCTATTCACATGCATTTTCATACCGGCGAGAGGCCATACCGTTGCACTGTATGTTTCAAATCATTCGTCCGGAAAACCCATTTATCTTATCACGAGCTAACTCACACAGGCGAGAAACCATACAGTTGCAATATCTGTGGCAAATCATTCATCCAGAATGGTACTCTAACAGTTCATATACGGACACATACTGCCGAGAGGCCATACAGGTGCAATGTCTGTGGCAAATCATTCATCACGAAGGCCAAACTAATTGTTCATATGCGGCACCATACAGGCGAGAAGCCATACAGGTGCAATGTCTGTGATAAGTCATTCAGCAGTACGTCCGTCCGAACTGTTCATTTGCGGACGCACACAGACGAGAAACCATACAGGTGCAATGTTTGTGGGAAATCATTCAACCGGACAGCCACTCTTACTTCCCATATGCGTACCCATACAGGCGAGAAGACATACAGGTGTAAGTCTGGTGAAACCTTCAGCAGGAAAGACAACCATGCTATTCACATGCGTTCTCACACAGTCGAATAGCCAAACTGTTCTAATGTCTGTGGCTAGTTATTCAGCAGTTAATCCGTCCAAGCTGTACTGCCCTAACTTCTGTGGGGGATCTTTTAGCCACAGAGTTACTTTAACACGCCATAATCGTACTCACACATGCGATAAGCCACACATCATTCATCCAGAAACGCGCCTTAGCAGTTCATATGCGCAAACACAAAGACGAGAAGCCATAAAGCTGCAACGTTTGTGGGAAAATCTTTCAGCGAGAAAGTCCATCCAACAAATCGCATGCGTATCCTCACAGGCGATAAGCCACACTGCTGCAGAAACGCGACTTAGGAGATCACATGCCGACACACTTAGGCGAGAAGCCATTCTGCTGCAATTTCTGTGGCATATTGTTCAGCCACAAAGTCAGCCTAGTAGTTCACATGCCGACTGGCACAGGCAAGAAGCCAATCACATACAATGTCTGATGCAGGGTATTCAGCAGGAGATCCCACTTGGCACGTCGTATGCGGACTCACACGGGTCTAAGGCGCACTGCCGCAATATCTGTTGCAAATCCCTCATCGAGAAAAGTGACCTACCATTTCATTTGTGGACTCACACATGCGATAAGCTATACTGTTGTAATGTCTGTGACAAATATTCAGCCAAGAAAGTCACTCTAACAGTTCAGATCAGAACACTCACGAGTTGTCAGTAGTGCGATAAAATGTTCAGAGAATCATGTAAGTTAACCATGCACATGTAAACCGCACTGGAGAGATGCCACACTCCTCCGTGTTTCTTGGCAAATCGTTCGCACGCAGCACCACGCTGTCGGTTCACACGGGCGAGATGGCTTACGAGCGTTACGTCACGTGATTGAGCCGCACGTGATTTAACAATGTTATTTTGCTTAACGTCCCACTAACTACTACACAAGTGTCCGGAGTTCCACAAGACCTTATCCAATTCCGGAAATGTAGCGAGGCACATGCGATTGCACACAGCAGAGGAGTTATAAGTTCTCCACCTAAAACGGCACCTTTTCTGCACACCTCATAATATACACCGGAGAGCGGTCCATCCCTTTGTGCCATTTTCTCTGAGAGAAAATCTTCAGGTAACATAATGCTAGGTCCGTGTGCGAAAAGAGCAAAGGTCATTTCATGAATTATCTCCTCATCAACCACAGATATACACAACCGCTCGTTCTCAACCATGGACGACCACTTTTATGTTTTCAGAGCAAAGTAGAAGTGTGCTCATTAACAATCGTTTGGGAGCCGTCCAGAGGCGAGGATAAGAAGTAATTCGGATGAAGAAAACTGGTAAAAGACTGGAAGCGCAGGAAAGAAGTATTCAAACTTTTGAATAAACAATTCAAGGGAATAAGTAAGTGCCGACCGGGCAAGTTGGCCGTGCGCGTAGAGGCGCGCGGCTGTGATCTTGCATCCGGGAGATAGTAGGTTCGAATCCCTCTATCGGCAGCCCTGAAAATGAAAATTAAGGCCACGGGCGCTTCCTTCCAACTCCTAGGTCTTTCCTATCCCATCGTCGCCATAAGACCTATCTGCGCCGGTGCGACGTAAAGCCCCTAGCAAAAAAAAGTTCCGAAACAAGTCATAATATGACGCAGTTGAAGAAATTGTTGCTGAAACCTGAGCACACTTGTGATCGCCTTCCTACATGTCGTGTTTTCTTTTAATTATGAGTGGACTAGTAGCTCAAAACTGTACATGCTCCCCGGCACTTGTACGATCATATTGTATCTGTTAGCCGGTTTTGAATGCAAATTGAAAGTTCTACTTCAGTGCCCGTAGGTATTCATGAATATCATGTAATTCTCGAGGGGCGTCTTTAAGTAGGGAGTCGTATATCAAGAGCTGCAGTATACTTTTCTCCATTTTTGTTTACCTGGTGGCAGTGAATTGACCTCTCTCTTTTCTCTAATGGAGCCACAAGGAAGTCACTAAAATCTCTTATATCTCAACGTTGCAAGTGTTGAAGAGATAGTGAGTAATGAACCCTTTCGTCATGTCAAACTGATGTTTGCCTGTTCCAGGTCTTCAGCATGAATTTTTAACTCTTATGTCTCCGGGATTGTTAATGGCTCTTCGTCGCTTCCAGACATGACTATTGGGGTTATCAAGGAAGGCCTACATAAATTAAAAGCCCACATATAACTATTTTTATTCAATAAAAGACGATGAAGTATGATGGTGCGTGTGTATAAAAATATGGCCATATACAGTGGTCTGCAGTCACTGACGCTGCGGCTGGAGGATTTCGAGTTGAATTTAATATCCACCCAAAAAAATATCTGACGGGCCATTCATAGAAAACCAGTTTAAGGTTAACTAGAAAACAACATGACATTCAATCTGCTCAGCTCCATAAACAACTGTGCGTTATGCATCCGATTTCTCGATCGTCTAAATATCAGGAAGTGTTTTTGATACCTTTTTAATTTAGGCCATCCACTAAATGTCCATCAGTATAGGACGAGATACCTGGACCCTCAACGGAATCTGAGTAACATCGAATTCACATCACTGAGCTATTATGGTCACCCATTAATGTTTAAAGTTGAGGACCAAAGTGACCTCTCGTTAAAGTTAATTGAACGTGCGTGATGACCCCAGTGACCCTCCAAAACAAGTGAACTTCAAGTGCCAGTGAATAATAGCGTAAAATTACACAACATAAAATAGTGTTATTTGTATTGACTGAATGGTGTTTCATGAACCGAAATAAAAGGTTGAAGTCAGTGATTGGAATAAATTCATGAAAACCTGTGAAAAGAAATCCGGTTACCATTTGGTTATAACTTTCAGTCAAACCCCAAAATAACTCGACTCATGTGTAACCCTTACATATTGTAGGTCACGGAGTTCAACTGCATCCACTTATATAGTCCTGCTAAAATATACACACACAAAATATTACAACTCCTTTATGAACAACATGGCCAAAAATCATGGGTATCCCATGGACTAATGGCAGGGTGGTACTACATCCTATGGAATACCATGTGGTACCGACTCTTTGTGTAAAACAAGAATACTTATCTCTAGCTACATAATTTCACGATCCTAGCATGGGCGAGCAGTCCCAAGAATCCCTTCCATGCACTTCAACCACCACCCTGCTTTCCACTGAACGACACGCCATCGGCAGTCCTTAACACCTAGCTGAACTACGAATATATAGGATATGGAAATCTTAATATCTAAGGACAACCTTCTGACACCAAAGTAATTTTTTAAATGCTCAGTGGCAATACGAACTATGACTGTGTTTTGGAAACATCGAAACTAGAATACATAGTCAAGTGTTCGGGAATGTTTCTGAGAATCCACTCTGTCATTTGCCTATGCAGTCGAATTGAAATTCAAATTTCTCCCCATTTATTTTAACATCAATAATGTTGTAACACGGCTCTCTATTTCCAAAGAGGTTCCGCCTCATATAAATGGGAACACCTGTTATCTCGTCAAACAGGTTTACATGTGAGCAAACAAATCTCGCCAAGGACGGCCTTTTACTACAGCGCAAATCTTCGTCCAAATTTTTGTATTATCACAATTTATCGGTCAACATTATTGCCATCACGGATTATTTCAAGTCTAATGAGATTGCGGAATTTGATATGCATTACACTTGTACTAATGGAGTTATTGGATGAACAAAGAATCCCTCTGGAAATAGGATCCTGTTCAGTGTTCAAACCATGGACCCTACCATATTATAAAACACTCTGTCCTGATTTTTTCCCTTGAGCATTTTTACAAAGAAACCTCAGCATTATCTACACCATTATCTCTGGAGTATCTACTAGGAGCATGTCTCACAAACTGAGCCGCATGGTTTCATAACTACATGGACAAATAGAACTTATCTACCACCGACAGTTATGGACAGTAACGAAGTTTCTCACTTCACTTGGAAATACAATACTCCAGACGCATATGACACCCAACATAGACCCTAAACCTCAATAGACCGAACCCCGATCTATCACCTCCTGACAAATGTATCGCAGACTGACGCTTCACAAAAAAGCATACCACGTGGATGGTAACTATTACTCATTATTATTATTTCAAAACGTTTTGCGCCACTAAGGAGCGCGATTGTACTTATTTTGCAGATGGTTGTGCTTTCTTCTCCTGCCAGAGTTTCTTCCCTCCTTGTGTATATCATCTGTTCTTCCTTTTGTGTAACTGTGTTCTCATCTTGGGTTTTCAGCAAAATGCTGTTCGTTAACCAACGTTCTAAAGCTAGGCGTGTCCCATATAATTTCATCTGGAATGTTGATTTCTTGAAGGTCCTTTTCAATTTCGATTATCCAGTTATTATGACTTTTAGCGAGGAGGCATTATTAAATATCTTTTTAGTGAGTCTTTCATCATCTATTCTTTGAATATGGCAATCAAACTTCAATCACCTTTTACAAAGATTGTATCTGATATTTCCTCAATATGTTGATGGTAGCCAGAAATGCTGGGGGTTTGTTAAACGTCTGAGTTGTAACCCAGCAGCTAGACAGGGTCATGCGAATGTAACAGCTAAACAGATTGCCCATCAGCGTGTGGAAAATGGTAAACCTCAACAACAGATTCAAAATTTTTACGGTCAGAAGAATTAGAGTCTAGTCATCTTATGCGGCTTTTCTGTATGGCAGCCATTGGCAGTTGTAAGAGTGGTAAGGCAGGGGGGATACACGACATCAAGTAACAGCAGATTATCCACGAACCTACTACGCTGTCGTAACATGGGGAGAGGTGTTACTCCCACGTGCTGCGTCCCAGGTGGCGTGTAGTGGGGTCTTACCTGGCATTGAGGTCGACGTGAGCGAAATAATAGAGCTCTCGCGGACCAAACACACAGATCTCTGTGGGTTGAGGACGAGACCAACGGGTGCTAATTTTGAACCAAATTAAATGTGTTTAGTTACATTATCCTTGTGATTAACCACCACAAACTGAGGAATACCATGTGTCTGTTGGAGGATCGCTGTGGATTTACAGTAACAATGTATAGTACCCACCACTATGACGGAGGTTAACCCTTTGCCTAGACTCAGAGGATCCCAGGGAGATAAAAGAAGCTAACCTCGCTCGGTTGCTTCAGGATCTGGTTGTGGAAACAATGGGTGTGCGTTCCGAGGGACACCACGGGATAGTACGAGTCCCAGAGATTTGTACAACTATGTGAGGAACACCACGGGATAGTACGGGTTCCAGAGATTTGTACAACTATGTGAGGAACACCACACGATAGTACGGGTCCCTGTGATTAGTACCACCATATGAGGAACACCACGGTTTGAGTTCCGAGAAACACCACAAGTCTAGGTTTTACCTGCCATTTCTACAACTATATGAGGAACACCAGGGAATTGCGTTCTGAGAGACACCACGGGTCTCTGTTTTACCTGTCATTAGTACCCACTATGTGAGGAAAACCACGAGATAGTACGGTTCCATGAGGCTTCCACAACTATTTGACGAACACAATGCGATTCTGTTGCATGGAACACCCCTGGTCTAGAATATACCTGTGGTTAGTACCCACTATGTGAGAGGCACCACGGTATAGTTCGTGTCAATGAGATTTGTACAACTATGTGAGGAACACCATTGGTTTGCATTCTGAGGGACACCACGGGGTAGTACGGGTCCCTGTGATTAGTACAATTATGTGATGAATTCCGTGGGTTTGCGTTTTGAGGAACATCACGGGTCTCGGATTTGCCTGTCATTAGTACCCACTATGAGGGGAACACCACGGGATAGTACGGGTCCCTGAGACATGTACAACTATGTGACGAACACCATGTGATTGTGTTTCGAGGAACACCACAAGTCTAGGTTTTATAATGTTATTTGCTTTACGTCCCGCTGACTACTTTTTACGGTTTTTGGAGACACCGAGGTGCCTGAATTTAGTCCCGCAGGAGTTCTTTTACGTGCCAGTAAATCTACCGACACGAGGCTGACGTATCTGAGCACCTTAAAATACCACCGACCTGATCCGAGATCGAACCTGCCAAGTTAGGTCAGAAAGTCAGCGCCTCAAACGTCTGAGCCACTCAGCGCGGCACGTCTAGGTTTTACCTCTCATTAGTACCCACTATGAGGGGAACACCACGGATAGTACTGGTCCCTGACATTTGTACAACTATGTGACGAACACTATGGGTTCGCCTTCTCAGGAACACCACGGGTCTGTACGGGATAGTACGGGTCCCTGACACTTGTACAACTATGTGATGAACACTATGGCTTCACGTTCTCAGGAACACCACGGGATAGTACGGGTCCCTGACACTTGTACAACTATATGACGTACAACACGGGTTTGCGTCACGCAGGACAGCATGAGTCTGGGTTGTACCTGTGATAAGTACACACTGTCAGGAACACCACAGTATCGTACGGGTATCTGTGATTAGTTCCCACTCTGTGAGGAACACCACGCGATAGTACGGGTCCCTGTGGTTATTACCACTATGTGATGAATTCCATGGTTTGCGTTTTGAGGAACGTGTCTTTTTACCTGTCATTAGTACCGCAATGTGAGGGACACTATGGGTTTGCGTTCCCAGGACATCATGGGTCTGGGATTTACCTGTCATTAGTGCCCACTATGTGAGGAACACAACAGGATAGTACGGGTCCCTGTACAACTACGCGACGAGGATCATGGGTTTCGTTCCGAGGAACACCACGGTATAGTACGGGTCCCTGTGATTAGTACCACTATGTGATGATCACAATGGGTTTCGTTCCGAGGAACACCACGGTATAGTACGGGTACCTGTGATTAGTACCACTATGTGATGTTCACAATGTGTTTGCTTTCCGAGGAACACCCCGAGTCTGGGCTTTACCTGTCATTCATACAACTATGTGAACAACACCACGGACAATACTGTTCCCTGAGATTTGTACAACTATGTGAGGAACAACTTGGGTTTGCCTCCGAGGAACACTACGGGTCTGGGTTTTACTTCTCATTAATGCCCATTATGAGCGGAACACCACATGTGTGGGTTTTACCGCGCATTAGTACGACAGTGTGAGGAACACTGCGGATAATACGGGTCCCGGTGATTAGTACCCACTATGTGGGGAACACCATGGGTTTGAGTTGTCTATGGGTTGCGTCCTTATGTGTTGAGCACCGAAAGTTTACGTTACTTTTGAGAAACACCATGGTTCTTCTTTACTAGCGGTAGGTACCTTAATGAGGGGCCGTTCACCTAGATTTTCGACCTCTTTATACAAAAAGCATCATCGATTCAGGGATGTGCTTAGGAATAAGCTCCTTGGTCAGTATATACCATTGTTATAAGTTAGCTTCTGGGAAGGTGGGCCATTGCGGTCCGGATCCGCTGATTGTTTTAAGTTCATAATAATTGTTCATCGTCTTGTTTATAATTGTATTCGGAGGTTTGATTATTGGAATTCGATTTAATATTCAATATCGTGAGTTGGATCCGCTGATTATCCTGCTTTCGTGTTCGTCCATTCATTATTCACAATCAATATATGAATTCTGGTCAGAGGTTGAATATTTGGACCTTTAAATTGTTCTTACATTTCGTATCATTAGGGGCCGAGGAGCCTCTTTAAATAACAATCATCATCATCATCATCAAATCACGAAGAGATGGCGTAGACTTGGCTAATTGTTACACACGTTGCAGTTCCGTCATGAGGAATGTAATCACTATATAGCTCAGGAGATTTCTGGGTGTGAGGGTGTGGCTGTTGTATGTTGAGTTCAGTTTGAAATATGTACACATGGCCGAGTAATAAACAGTCCTTCCGCTAGTATACATAACGGAAAGACGAGGTAAGCTGAGCCACAGCTTGTAGGAACACGTCATTCCACTCGACGGCCACAAGCGTTGCCAGATTCCCACTTTCACGGCAGTTTCATTTTGCTACATCTTCCGAGCTACACCAACAATGTGTTTTATGTTTACTTTCAGAGAAATTTCTTGCCGCTTCGGGTTGCTTTTCCATTTACTGGATGCTACTCCGTCAGTACACTACTGAACTTCATACGGAGCGGATTCCTGGGAATGCCTCGCTCAGTTTCCGGTGGGACATTGGCAACTACTAACGCAATTCGACCACGGCATACAGCCAAGACAACGGCCGTGAAAGACTAAACCGACAATCTCAAAGAATTCAGGAATCCCTCGAGCTTAAGGAGCGGGCAGTGGTGAAGTGACTACCCGCACCACCAAGGACATCTTAAAATATCTTCCTTCCAACACATTTACACAAGACTCTAAATTCTCTTGGTCTCTTCCTGTAGCTCCGCATCTCCCTTGCTAGTGTTCTGTCAGTGGTCCATCCAAATAGTGCCTTAAATGAAGACATCCAACTTTGACACAAAGTAAAGGCCCGTTTCGTCCAGGACCGATGTTCCTCTCATAAGGGTATTGCTGACTTAATCTGACGATATAGATCAGTGGGCATGATAGACTAGTATCATTGTCGCTGAGCTGGCTGCGGTTCGAGTTCTGGCCACGGATTTTGGGAGTTATGAAATGAAGGCATCCTCTGGTTCGGATTCTGCATTACACTAGAAACCTTTGGTCATGATCAAGGTATATATGTTCATGAAAGGCAGGAAGTTTCCTTGCAGAAGAGACTAATTCATCTTGGTGTTGCTTTATTCCCAGTTGTCCAGAGACTTCTTTGGTTACATGGTAAATTGACTCTACTATATGGTATTGGTCTGGATGGAAAAGATATACAAACCATTGCCAATCTACGGTATATTAAAATCAGTCCGCATCTGTTACGGTTGATAACACCAACGCCTGTGCTATTGAAATAAAGCAAGGGATAAGGCAAGGCTCTGTTATAACTCCACTCCTCTTCAATAACTTCTATGAAAGGGTGCTTTTCTGATATCAGTATTGTTGAAGGAATCGCAATAAATAATCGGCCATATGCGGATGATACCTTTCGGTTTGCAATAAGTGCTGAAGGTCCACAGATATTAGCGAACTGTGTGGTCAAACAGAGTTGTGCGTTTAAACACGAAAACACTAACTTCATGATCGTAAGAAAACATGTCAGTCAACCTATAAAGTTGAGTGTAGCTGGCACATCACTTAAGCAAGTCCAGTACATTAGGTCTCTCATCTGCGTACTTGATCACAGCTTGAGGTGTCCTGTTGAAACTGGGTCCCAAGGACTGCCTTCAAGAGAATTATTTAAATCCTCTGTAACAGGGACTTCATATTCTCCGTCCATGTTTAGTTCGGTGTTGTGTATTTCGTGTCTTACATAATGTTGTTGAGGCCTGAACACCATCCTTTGAGATGTGGGGCTATTGTACTCCGAGCTGGAGGTCACGTACAATATCCGAATCAGTATCATTCTAAATTATGAGGTAGTGCAGTAGTTTGTACGTTTGGAGAATAATACGTTAAAACCAAATACATAAAAAAACCAGATCCATGCTTTTCACGTGAGGAATAAAGAAGCATCTTGAAACTTACAGGTCAAGTGGATGGGAGAAGTACTGGAACACAGTGATACACCCATGTACCTGTGGCCACACATTGCAAGTATCACTACGCCAACACCGAGGGGAAAATACTCTCTCACGATGCTTTGATATGATCAGGTAGGGCTGCTTATCCAGATCGCTTGGAACTTGTGAAACTTGAATAGAATTTGCCCCGTAACTACGAAGAGTCCGGGACGATGTGGAAGTCTTTAAACAGACAAAGTGGGACAAAGTAAAGAATAATATCCACCTGATACTAATGCTCGTATCTGGCACTAGGCAGCACCACTGTAATATGTAACATCTCTCTTGTAATTTGTACTGTATTATGAGACTGACGCAAATAAATAAACGACCTCCTTCAGTTTATCTCAAAGATACACTTTAAGGAAGGAGGTGTAGGGGAAGAAGGAGAAAATCTTGGCCACGGACTGTGCGAGAATGGTATGGACCCGGTACCCCAACTTGCTTAGTACAAGGGTCAGGTCGCCCCGATGACAGCCGACATATGATGAGGATATTGTAGTAGAGAAGAAGATGAGACATTGCTAGTCCTATATTGTCAGTATATCTGTACAACTTAGAATGCAATAATCCTGAATTATTCCGCCTCGTGTGGCTTAAATACTGTTTTAATAATAGACATGTCACTGCTGAACGTTTCATACGGCAGCGCATTTCGACACACGGCGCACTTCCATCTCGGAATGCAAGAGAAACAGTGCTTCGCGATGGCGTGGTGGAACATGAACCACGTTTCATAGCTAACTCTAATTCACTGATTAAAATGTTCGACGTTCTGATACAGATAAAATATGAGGTTCATGAATTTTTTAATGAGCAAATATACAACGAGCAGTATGATAAATATATGATGCCCAGTATTGTACAGTTCGTCGCCATAAGACCTATCTGTGTCGGCGCAACGTAAAGCCCCTAGCAAAATAAGAAAAAAGTATTGTACAGTAGTAGCAGTATACCGGTAATATACAGCGTTTCCTTCTTCATTACGCTCTTACAATGGTACTCAAAGCCGTTAAATGCACATTAAACAGCAACTAATGTGAATAATTATAAAATGATTAACGAAACCTAAAAACAGTTTAAAATAGTTTTTCTATGTATACCTAAAGCATGCGGTACCTGAGGGGCTCAGACGGTTAAGGCGCTGGCCTTCTAACCCCATCTTGGCAGGTTCGATCCTGGCTCAGTCTGGTGGTATTTGAAGGTGCGCAAATACGACAGCCTCGTGTCGGTAGAATTACTGGCACGTAAAAGAACTCCTGCGGGACTAAATTCCGGCACCTCGGCGTCTCCGAAGACCGTGAATGTAGTTAGTTGGACGTAAAGCAAATAATATTTTTATTATTATTTCAACTTGAATAATTATTGTTACGGAGTTATCCGTGGTAGTTAGAGGTGAAAGAAGGTGCGGGCGGGAATAGGTCTCAACTACAAAATTAAAGTTAATTTAAAACTTTAACAAAGGTTATATTTCTTTTCAAAATCAACAGATAACAACAACAGAGTAACAGGTACCAAGTAGCAGGAAAACAAGTTAAGAAATTACAATTCGTTACAAGACTTGGACTTCGAGCCCCAAGTTTAATTCCTGAGCTCTCAGCTCACAACGACAATTGCTAAAGGGCAGAAAACCCCTAAGGACAAGGAGCACTTGCTCCTAATTACAGTGTTAAAGAAAAGAGCAGAACCGCTCTCAATATTACAGGCCTATCAAAGGCTACAACAAACTTCACTTCAGACTGCCCTCAAGGCACACCAAGAAACAGGGGTATTAGATACCCAACCTACAGGGCCTTTACATGAGGAAAACAAAACATCAGTTTAAGTTACTGGCCCATAATGCAAAATTGAATGGAGGCGATAACTTGCACTCCTACACAACGTTTTGTCTAAAAACCTATGTGGCACTAGGCCGATAATACAGGGGCTAATCCCAATCTATGGAGGTGACTAGTCGGCAAAATAAATTTAAGACTTAAAGAAGGAAGAGAAAAACTTTTACGAAAACATAGTCACCTCAAATTCAAACTGAAAGGGAGTTCGAGAGGGTGAAGCACTCTCTATCCCCGCTTTATAATAAAAGCGATTTGAAGTTTTTACATACACAGAAAGGAAATTTACATATTAAAGGAATAGGTTACATATTAAAGGTTTCGAACCCTCCCCGAGAGTTAAAATGCTGAGCTAGCGAGAAATACAGCTGTTAAAAGGCCATTACCTTGTAGATGAACTGCTGCTTGAAGAAAGAGGCGCTTCCCGCCCCCTGCTACATATTCACACGCTAAGAGAGATGTTACTGAAGTGGCGAGGAGACCAGAAAATCAGCAGTTTTTATACCCTCGCGGAAAATTCGAGACGTTTCATGAATGATTACA
This sequence comes from Anabrus simplex, assembly GCF_040414725.1. Taxonomy (NCBI): domain Eukaryota; kingdom Metazoa; phylum Arthropoda; class Insecta; order Orthoptera; family Tettigoniidae; genus Anabrus; species Anabrus simplex. Next base: position 40,575,596 of record NC_090279.1, read on the forward strand.
ACCCGCCCTCAAAATTTTATTGGATAACAGCAAAAACTAATACACAAGACGAGGAAGAAACACCTTATTGGTGGAAAATTAATTACTGAAATTCCTGAATGGCTACATTCAAACAGGCGGAAAGAAAGGATTTATATTGCCAACCCACAAACCACAGAACAAAATTTAGTAAACATAAAACTTAGGAATACAATATTTCTGCAAGAAAGTTCATTCCATTGCACCAGAGTGCGTAATCATAGTTTTTGCTCTGTAGAGACATCTAGAAGAGAATGTCCACACTTCTTGATACGGAATAAACAAACACAAATCGATATAGACACAGTTCAGAACACTTCAAAATTACCAAATTTACAGTAGTGACATCTTCCAAGAAATCGTTGAGGTAATACCGTTGTTAAAGTACAGGCTTTGGCCTGTAGAGGAGTTTTCAACTGGCGCAATATTTAAATTAGCGGCGTGGAGGTGTACCGCCCGGTACAAATATAAAATGAGTAATAAAATCCCAGAAGTGCCCAAGATAGGTATTATGTGTGTGGTAACAGACTTGGTCTATTCCAGATTAAAATTTTACTTCAATTTTAAGTTTTAAAACATAAATTTAGAAACTTTGCACTTCTTTCTGTTATAATGTGACCCTCCTTTCAGAACAATAATGTCATTTTTCCGTGTGAAAGACCTTACATTTTGGAGTGCATTGTTTAATCATTTGACTCGCGATTCGGAATATAAAGAGTCTCGGCTTATCTTCAGGGCAATGTCACGCGGAGTGTTTCTATTGTGGCGAGGAGATGATCAAAGCACCGTCACTGTTTCAAAGCTGTGCTGTTCCGAACCATCGATGTAACGGACGTGTGTTGGTTCCTGTTCACGCGACATGACACACGAAGTGATCTCAGTGCTTCGAAACAGTGGAGCCTTGATGTGTTGATTGCGCCGGCACAGTGTTTCGAACCCTACTGGGCCTACGGTATAAATGTAAGGTGATCTAGGGACGTCTCCTCTGAAATATAAATACAAGTTTTTCGCTTATGAACATTCAGAGTGGACGGCATATGTTCACACATCCCTGTAGCTTGTACCGTCACGCAGGAGTATAAATTATTCTCAAATTTTGGCAGATATCCACCTCGTTAATAGCTCGGGACACGGGGCGCATGACTGTACCTCGAAGTGTTTCGTCGTAGAAACGTACAGAAGTAATGCGGCAATCACCTCACAACACGATGGGTCCCGAAGAGTGATGACAGCTGCTTTAAAATTTGTCCTATATTGCTTTCTCTTCTACTTTTCCTTTTCAAATTTTAAATTTTACACTTTGCTAAACAAATAACGATTCAGGTATAGCACTAGTTCGTTATCTTTGGTACAATGTTGGAAAAATCAGATAATAGTAAATTAACAATATGAGCATGAAACTCCCTAATTACAATTTTTACATGAGCGCTACAGATCCTATCAATCAACAGTCAAGGAGGCGGATCTCCCAATTTCTACATCAGTGAAGAGCTTTTTGTTCTACACATTCACATTTTAGTGGACTATTCTCGAAATGTACAAGTTCCTGGCCTATTCAGGCACAACCTACATTTAACAAAAACAGTAGTCACTCTCCTAACTGCTCAACAGTCTAATTGCCTAAAAATGAAGTGAATGATGTTAACTGTAACAAGTACCCATCATACCTGAGTAGTATAATTGGATGGTTCGGCCGCCACCGCCACCGCAGGCTCCCAGAGGCCACCTCCACCACCACCACAGCCAGAGGCCTCCCAGATGCCTCCTCCACCACCACCACCACCACAGCCAGAGGCCTCCCAGAGGTCTCCTCCACCACCCGCGGGAAATTTGAATTTGTAAACAAAGCCACGTGCTTTTTGACAGCTATCATCGACAATAACGCATCGCTAACCTCAGTACTGCCATCTTGACGGGCCTAAACCTCAGTAGTGCCAACTTAACGTAACTAGCGCGAGATAAACAAATCCACGTGTTTTTTGACAGCCACGTGCTTTTTGACAGACAACAACGCATCGCTAACCTCAGTACTGCCATCTTGACGGGCCTAAACCTCAGTAGTACCAACTTAACCTAACTAGCGCGAGATAAACTAAGCCACGTGTTTTTTGACAGCCACGTGCTTTTTTGACAGCTTTCATCCGCCATCTTTAAACTACAGAGCACTGTGCTGCCCTCTTTATCGCAGTAGCTGCAAATTCGTCACCTGTCATCAGCAGTGCTGCCATATTGGCGGGCCTAAACCTTAGTGCTACCAACTTAACCTCACTAGCGCGAGATAAACAAATCCACGTGCTTTTTTGACAGCTGTCATCCGCCATCTTTAATCTATAGAGCACAGTGCTGCCCTCTTTAGCTACTTACCTTTGAAATGTGGTGGCAGATAATTTGAAAAATGCTTTTTGACAGCAGCCATCTTTGAGCACAGTGCTGCCTTCTTTGCGGTGTCGGGAAATTCTACGTGCTCTTGATTGGAAACAAACTCACGTGCTTTCTTCTGACAGCTGTCATCCGCCATCTTGCATCACAGACCTCAGTGCTGCAGTCTTTATCTAGATGCCTTTGAAATGTGGTGGCGGCAATTAGAAAAATCTATGTGCTCTTGTTTGGAAACAAAGCCACGTGCTTTTTGACAGCTGTCATCGACCATCTTTAATCAATAGATCACTGTGCTGCTATCGTGCAGGCAATTTCGTCAGCTGTCATCCGCCATCTTTAATCCACAGAGCACCGTGCTGCCCTCTTTATGACATGTAGTAGCGGGCAATTTGAAAAGTTCTGTTAGCTATCATCCGCCATCTTTAATCAAGAAAGCACCGTGCTGCCACCTTTAGGTAGATACCTTTGAAATGTGGTGGCGGCAATTTGAAAAATTCTATGTGCTCTTGTTTAGTAAACAAAGCCACGTGCTTTTTTGACAGCTGTCATCCACCATCTTTAATCAATAGAGCACTGTGCTGCTATCATGCGGACAATTTCGTCAGCTGTCATCCGCCAACTTTAATCTACAGTGCACCGTGCTGCCCTCTTTATGACATGTAGTAGCGGGCAATTTGAAAAGTTCTGTTAGCTGTCATCCGCCATCTTTAATCAAGAGAGCACCGTGCTGCCATCTTTAGCTAGATACCTTTGATATGTGGTGGCGGCAAATTGAAAAATTCCACGTGCTCTTCTTTAGTAAACAAACTCACGCGCTTTTTTGTCAGCTGTCATCCGCCGTCTTACATCGCAAACCTCAGTGCTACACTCTTTAGGTACATACCTTTGAAATATGGTGGCGGATAATTTAAAAAGAAAAATTCTACAGCAGCCATCTCTCGGCGTTATTTGCACAAGATGGTGGCTATACATGACTCTTTAAAGGTGCTTATGCAAGATGGCCGCTATACATAGGTTGTTATGAGACTCCCTTGGGATGCTTGCGCAAGATGGTGGTTATACTTACCTCCTTATGAGATGTCCTAGGGATGCTTGCGCAAGATGGCGGTTGCTCTTATGAGGCGGCTTAAGTGTCCTTGCACAAGATGGCTAGAGACGCCCTAAGGATGCTTGCGCAAGATGGCGGACGCAAGATGGCGGCTATACATGACTCCTTATGAGACGCCTTAAGGGTGGTTGCGCAAGATGGCTGCTGCTCTTATGAAGAAAGCTAGCTTAGAGGCTAACGCGTCGTGCTAGTTCCATTCGTTAAATTTGGGGCTTAAATGCAAAAAATATCTCGAAAGCGGTGCATCGTAGAGCAAAACGGACAAAAAAATTTCTGCCCAGAACCTCGGTTCGCAGTACGAGGAACAAGAAAAACATAGTCTAATGATGAGATCAACGGTTCGGTTCCTACTTAGGCCCTTTGGCATTCGCTCTGTTTTAGCTTGTATTGAAGCAAGCCTTCGTAACATGATCAGGTCTACCTATGGTAGAGAGTATAACGTGCCGTGCAGGTTCGATTCATAAAATTTAGGGCTTAAATGCAAAATGTTAAATATCTCGAAAACGGTGCATCGTAGAGCAAAACCTGATATCTAGGTTGCAGTATCAGGAACATGATAGCATAAGAAAAACATAGTCTAATGATGAGATCGACGGTTCGATCCCTACTGAGGCCCTTTGACATTTGCAGCTATCTAATTCTACAAGATGGCGGCTATACATAGCTTCTTATGTGACAGCTTAAGAGCGCTTGCACAATATGGCTGCTGCTCTTATGAGACCCCTAGGGGTGCTTGCACAAGGTAGCAGCGACAAGACGGTGACTATACACAACTCCTTATGATACGGCCTAGAGGTGCTCACACAAGATGGTGGCTGCTCTGATGAAGAAAGCTAGCTTTGCATCGTGCAGGTATCTTTATAGCACTAAACCTCATACCTTTGAAATGTGGTGGCGGGTAATTTGAAAAATTATACGTGCGTTTTCTTAACAGCAGCTATCTTTAAACAATAGCGGCTGTACATAAGCTGTTAAGGCCTCCTCTTATGTCAAGGCATAGCGCTATCGAACAAGTTTAAACCTGCATCGGATAGCTAGAGTAAGCACGTGCTGCAGTGATGACGTCATTATGCATGTTTAGATTTGCAAATCACTAAAGAAACATAACAAGACTAGAATCGAACACTGCACTCTATGCCGTTAACTTTATCATGTGATCGGAACATTGATTGAAGTGTTTAGAACGCTAAATAAGTAGAACCGAACACTGTACTCGATACAACATGTGTTTAGAACATGTCAGGGGATACCTTTGTTCTAAGAAGATTAGGTTACTGCACATTCCTTGTAGGGCAAATAGGCTAAAAGGCTAATGGGCAAAAGGGCTAGGGTGCCTCTCCTCTCTTTATCTGGGCTTGAGACCGGCTCTACAACTAGAGGCGGAGTTAACACCCTAAGGAAGGAAAAATGTTGGGAAATAATCTATACGAATATAGCTACTCGATCGACTATATACTACAGATGGATGACTTAGGTGAGGGTAAGCGCTTACTTAATAATACCTACACGACGTAATTCATGCTCTATTTCAAAAATATCTTCTTTGTACTGTGTGTAACCAGCATCATGATAGGCTATTAGCAGTTGTAAACGTTTTACGTGTACGTTGGGGTCTTTACAGTACCTCATATCTACATAGGGTAACAGAGGCTTGTTGTGAACTTGGAGTCTATATGCAGACAGTTGATGTGTAGGGACTTGTTTTGATGTAATACGTGCTTCAGCAGTAGCGTTTCTAGGTACAAACTTTACTTGTTTCGATAGCGATGAAGCGTTGAAATTTCCTTCTTCTTTACCTTGCATCTCTTCTTGAGATGTTTGCACTGCGACAGAACGTGTAGTAGGCTTAGGAAATGAAGTAAAATCATCAAGCTGTAATGGCAATGAATTTTCTTCTTCTTCTTCTACTTTCCCTTTACTACTGTTTTGATCAACATCATTATCCCTATTATCATAATCATGATCTTGCCTCTCTTTATCTTTAAGTTTGTGCTTAGTAACAGAACTCGCAGCAGGTCTAGACAACAAGGGAGAAATAAAAATCTCTCGCAGAGGTGTACTTTTTAAACATAAATCAGTGTTCCCTTGAATATGGTTGAGCTCTTTGTATTTTGTTCCCGATGAAGCTACATTACACGCGGCTTCATGACGTTGAGCGTTGTATGCGTTCTTGAACTCTCTTCTACAATGTTTGCATTGAAAAATTGTCCTACATGATATCTCATGACGTCTCCTGTGATAGCTTCGGGAAAATGCTTTTCCACACTCTTCGCAAATATACCTAGAAGTGGGTTTTTCCATGACGGACTTTTATCTTCTACTAACAGATTCTTCTTTAAATCTACTTGACATTTGTTACTCTCTACTTCGATGATGCGAACAGCTTAGCGATTAACAGTAAACTTACACAAAAGCGTATAACTAACGTAGCAACAGTAAGGTTTAAGCCCATCATGATGGCAAGAGTGAGGTTAGCGACGTTCTGTTGTTGGATTTTAAATTCCGCGCTATAACATGCATAAGGTGGCAGCCTTGAGGCTTACCGCCGTAAAGATAGCAGCAGTGAGGTTACCGACGCTCTACTGTCCTTCAATGTGAGGTTAGGGTCCGTCAAGAAGACAACTGTCAAAAAAGCACGTGGCTTGGTTTACTAAACAAGAGCACGTGGCAGTGACGTCCATTAGCCTTTTAGCCCATTAGCCCTTTAGCCCTTTTGCCCATTAGCCCTTTAGCCTATTTGCCCTACAAGGAATGTGCAGTAACCTAATCTTCTTAGAACAAAGGTATCCCCTGACATGTTCTAAACACATGTTGTGTCGAGTACAGTGTTCTATTTTAGTCTTGATCACTTATTTAGTGTTCTAAACACTTCAATCAATGGTCCGATCACATGATAAAGTTAACGGCATAGAGTGCAGTGTTCGATTCTAGTCTTGTTATGTTTCTTTAGTGATTTGCAAATCTAAACATGCATAATGACGTCATCACTGCAGCACGTGCTTACTCTAGCTATCCCGATGCAGGTTTAAACTTGTTCGATAGAGCTATGCCTTGACATAAGAGGAGGCCTTAACAGCTTATGTACAGCCGCTATTGTTTAAAGATAGCTGCTGTTAAGAAAAAGCACGTAGAATTTTTCAAATTACCCGCCACCACATTTCAAAGGTATGAGGTTTAGTGCTGTAAAGATACCTGCACGATGCAAAGCTAGCTTTCTTCATCAGAGCAGCCACCATCTTGTGTGAGCACCTCTAGGCCGTATCATAAGGAGCTGTGTATAGTCACCGTCTTGTCGCTGCTACCTTGCGCAAGCACCCCTAGGGCGTCTCATAAGAGCAGCAGCCATCTGGTGCAAGCGCACTTAAGCTGTCACATAAGAAGCTATGTATAGCCGCCATCTTGTAGAATTAGATAGCTGCAAATGTCAAAGGGCCTAAGTAGGGATCGAACCGTCGATCTCATCATTAGATTATGTTTTTCTTATGCTATCATGTTCCTGATACTGCAAACCTAGGTATCAGGTTTTGCTCTACGATGCACCGTTTTCGAGATATTTAACATTTTGCATTTAAGCCCTAAATTTTATGAATCGAACCTGCACGGCACGTTATACTCTCTACCATAGCTAAACCTGATCATGTTACGAAGACTTGCTTCAATACAAGCTAAAACAGAGCGAATGCCAAAGGGCCTAAGTAGGAACCCAACCGTTGATCTCATCATTAGACTATGTTTTTCTTGTTCCTCGTACTGCGAACCGAGGTACTGGGCAGAAATTTTTTTGTCCGTTTTGCTCTAAGATGCACCGCTTTCGAGATATTTAACATTTTGCATTTAAGCCCCAAATTTAACGAATGGAACTAGCACGACGCGTTAGCCCCTAAGCTTGCTTTCTTCATAAGAGCAGCAGCCATCTTGCGCAACCACCCTTAAGGCGTCTCATAAGGAGTCATGTATAGCCGCCATCTTGCGTCCGCCATCTTGCGCAAGCATCCTTAGGGCGTCTCTAGCCATCTTGTGCAAGGACCCTTAAGCCGCCTCATAAAAGCAACCGCCATCTTGCGCAAGCATCCCTAGGGCATCTCATAAGGAGCCATGTATAACCATCATCTTGCGCAAGCATCCCAAGGGCATCTCATAAGAACCTATGTATAGCGGCCATCTTGCATAAGCACCTTTAAAGAGTCATGTTTAGCCACTATCTTGTGCAATTAGCGCCGAGAGATGGCTGCTGTAGAATTTTTCTTTTTAAATTATCCGCCACCATATTTCAAAGGTATGTACCTAAAGGGTGTAGCACTGAGGTTTGCGATGTAAGATGGCGGATGACAGCTGACAAAAAAGCGCGTGAGTTTGTTTACTAAACAAGAGCACGTGGAATTTTTCAATTTGCCGCCACCACATTTCAAAGGTATCTAGCTAAAGATGGCAGCACGGTGCTCTCTTGATTAAAGATGGCGGATGACAGCTGACGAAATTGTCCGCATGATAGCAGCACAGTGCTCTATTGATTAAAGATGGTGGATGACAGCTGTCAAAAAAGCACGTGGCTTTGTTTACTAAAGAAGAGCACATAGAATTTTTCAAATTGCCGCCACCACATCTCAAAGGTATCTACCTAAAGATGGCAGCACGGTGCTCTCTTGATTAAAGATGGCGGATGATAGCTAACAGAACTTTTCAAATTGCCCGCTACTACATGTCATAAAGAGGGCAGCACGGTGCTCTGTGGATTAAAGATGGCGGATGACAGCTGACGAAATTGCCCGCATGATAGCAGCACAGTGCTCTATTGATTAAAGATGGTCGATGACAGCTGTCAAAAAGCACGTGGCTTTGTTTCTAAACAAGAGCACATAGATTTTTTCAAATTGCCGCCACCACATTTCAAAGGCATCTAGCTAAAGAGTGCAGCACTGAGGTTTGTGGTGCAAGATGGCGGATGACAGCTGTCAGAAGAAAGCACGTGAGTTTGTTTCCAAACAAGAGCACGTGGAATTTCCCGCCACCGCAAAGAGGGCAGCACTGTGCTCAAAGATGGCTGCTGTCAAAAAGCATTTTTCAAATTATCTGCCACCACATTTCAAAGGTAAGTAGCTAAAGAGGGCAGCACTGTGCTCTATAGATTAAAGATGGCGGACGACAGCTGTCAAAAAAGCACGTGGATTTGTTTATCTCGCGCTAGTGAGGTTAAGTTGGTAGCACTAAGGTTTAGGCCCGCCAATATGGCAGCACTGCTGATGACAGGTGACGAATTTGCAGCTACTGCGATAAAGAGGGCAGCACAGTGCTCTGTAGTTTAAAGATGGCGGATGACAGCTGTCAAAAAAGCACGTGGCTGTCAAAAAACACGTGGTTTTGTTTATCTCGCGCTAGTTAGGTTAAGTTGGTACTACTGAGGTTTAGGCCCGTCAAGATGGCAGTACTGAGGTTAGCGATGCGTTGTTGTCTGTCAAAAAGCACGTGGCTGTCAAAAACACGTTGCTTTGTTTATCTCGCGCTAGTTAGGTTAAGTTGGTACTACTGAGGTTTAGGCCCGTCAAGATGGCAGTACTGAGGTTAGCGATGCGTTGTTGTCTGTCAAAAAGCACGTGGCTGTCAAAAAACACGTGGATTTGTTTATCTCGCGCTAGTTACGTTAAGTTGGCACTACTGAGGTTTAGGCCCGTCAAGATGGCAGTACTGAGGTTAGCGATGCGATGTTGTCGATGATAGCTGTCAAAAAGCACGTGGCTTTGTTTACAAATTCAAATTTCCCGCGGGTGGTGGAGGAGACCTCTGGGAGGCCTCTGGCTGTGGTGGTGGTGGTGGAGGAGGCATCTGGGAGGCCTCTGGCTGTGGTGGTGGTGGAGGTGGCCTCTTTGAGCCTGCGGTGGCGGTGGCGGCCGAACCATCCATTTATACTACTTACCTGATCTTTGGCCTAAAGGAGGCGAACACTTGCACTACTTGGGATTACGGCCCGACGTTACAGAGGCTACGGAGGTGACTGCATGAGACATGCCAGGTGGATTTTAACGGTTATAAAATCATAGTCACCTCAATATCAAGTTGAGTGGGAACACAAGAGAGTTAATCACCCTCTATTCCTTGATTTCGGTTAAGTTCTTTTGACATGTTTGAAATTTACATTTAAACTTTGAAATTAACATTTGAGGAAATAAAAGTTACGGTACTAAATATTTTAAACGTTTCCCTCGAGCTATCACGTAGTTACGCCGAGACTGCCATTACCTTGAGCTGGTGGACATCCAAAAGATGGACGAGGGAGCCTTTCCCCTGCCTCCGTTACGTACACACTCTAGACTGGAGCGGTCACCAGGCCTCGGCTTTTATAGCGGAGAGGAAAGATCCAGGAAACTCTGGACGCATCCCCATTCTTATTGGTTGATTTCTTATATGTGAGAAATTTTTGATTGGTCGATAAATAAATGTACAAAAATTTTCGCTGGCGACCGTCTTCAGTTGGTGGGAAGAGATGGAAGTGTTGATAACTTTTGAACATCGAGAACAAACAATAAATATTGTAGTTCAGGAAAACTTAACACACAAAATTTATTCGAAACTAGCTGTAGTACCCGGCGTTGTCCGGGTAACTTCTGAATGTTTACCTTTGGTATTTGTATTACCAGTTAGTTATGTGCGAAGTGGATGCTTATTGATTTATTTTTGAGATGTTGACATTACGACCTATTATGTAGTTTTAGAGTTATTTAGATGTATCTGATTTCAAGTTTTAGATTATTTAATTTTCGAGTAAAACCTTGTCCTTGTGGAAGCTAGAATTGACTGGAAGTATTTGATTCTTTCCAAAAAAATAAAAGTAATAGTTATATGTATTTACCCGTCACACTATACATATGATATACACGATATTGGCAGTCTATAAGACTGTCACAATCAGCCTATTGACCCCAAAAGCAGTGAATTCAACACTAATCTCAGTCATTTTATACTGTATACTTTTAAGCCCTTCTCAGCTCCTGTCTCAATGGAGACCGAACGTGGACTTAAACAGTATCAAGAGCGTCACAGTTCGTATAAGAGACACATAAACAATGGATTTCGACATTAATGTCGGTTATTTTCCATCACTTTTGCTCGTCAGCCCCTCTCATTCCCTATCCCCAGCTTAGGCTGTGATTTTTCATCTCCATAGTATTATTTATAAGATGGTAAGTCATATGTATACCAAGTTTCGTTGAGAACAATTCTGGAACATACCCACATCCATAATATCCGATATATTTACATTCATTTTCACCCCCTCTCAACCTCCATACTGATTGCGGCAGAAGTATGACAACCATCCAGAGTGTCACAGATCAACTCTGTGACGTCGTAAAGAACGTATTTGACATTTATATCAGTAAAAAATTGTTTATTTTTATATTTCACAATCTCCCCTAGGTGTGCTAGGGGTGTTTTACCTCAACAGTATTTTCTTTGATAGTAAGTCATACGTGTACCAATTTTATAAGAGTGCTATGCTGGATGAAGAATACATCCGTATTTTTGGTCATTTTGAACAGTTTTCTTTCCACCCCTTCTAATATCCCTGCCGATAGGGGCTGAACAACGACAACCGGAGTGTAATTATTCACCTCAGCGACCTCGAAAAGTATGGACTGTACACGAATATTTGTCGTTATCTATTATTTTTTATATTTCACCCGTCTTTCTGTTTTTTTTTTTTTATAATTCACCCTCGCCCCTATGGGTGCTAGATGTATCTGACCCCCACAATAATGTATCCTATATAGTAAGTCATGTGTATACCAAGTTTGCCCCTAAAGTGAACCTGGGATGTCTCAACCCTACGTGGTTTGTCTCATTACACTAATAATCTGGAGTGCCGCTATTCATCTCAGCGACCCCGAAAACTGTGGATTCGACACTATTTTCGACTATTTTTATATACCACTCCTCCCTCGCCCCTAACCCAAAGGGGGCTGAACTTTGACTTATAAAAATCCGGAGACTCACTATTCATCTCAGCCACCCCGAAATGTATGGATTCGACACTATTTTCGATTATTTTTATATCATTCCCCCATCGCCCCCTCCCCGAAGAGGGATAGACTTGGACGTTAAAAATTCTGGAGTGTCACTATTCATCTCTTCTTCTTCATCTTCGTTTTGCCTCATGACTGAGGCGTCTTGACTATCATAAAATTCAGCTATCTAGCCGACGAACCATACTCCGCCATCCTTCCCTATCTAAAGCTTTCAATGCGGTTACTCTGAGAGAACACTGTAGGGGGCCGTTCACCATGTCAATCCATCGCGTTGGTATTCGCCCTCGTTGTCTGGTTCCCTGGACTTTTGCCCTCAACAATCAGCTTTTGTAGACTACCATCTCGGCACATTATATGTCCAAAGTAGCGTACAATTCGTTGAGAGACCTTACACGATAGACGAACTTTTATCTGAAGTTGGTTCAGGATTGATGTATTCGTGCGATGAGCTGTCCAAGGAATCCTTAACATTTTCCTCCAGCACCACATTTCAAAGCTTTCTATCCGTTCACGATCACGTTTGAGGATGGTCCACGTCTCTGCGCCATACAAGAAGACTGAGAAGACTAGAGATTCAATGAGCTTCTTTTTTGTCTTAATGGTGATGTTGTTATCTTTCCAGATCTTCCGCAGACGGATCATTGCTACCTTTGCTATTTCAATTCTGCGCTTTATTTCATCTTTGGAACCACCAGAATTGGATAGTAAGGAGCCTAGGTATACATACTGATGTACAACTTCACACCCTCCAATCTGTTTGTTTCATCTCAGCGACCCTTAAAAATGTGGATTCGACACTATTTTTGATGATATTTATATCTCACCCCCTCGCCCTCCACCCCTAACGGTTCCTGCCTTAAACCCACCCTTGGCGACCCCTAAAACTATGTATTTGACATTATTTTCGATTTATTTTATATAACACACTCCCCTCCCCCACCCCAAAAGGGGCTGAACTTGGACTTCAAAAATATTCAGACTGTCACTATTCATCTCAGCGACCACAAAAAGTATGGATTTGACACTATTTTCGAATATTTTATAAGTCTCCCCTTCGCCCCCCACCCCAATGGGTACATGGGATGTCTTACCCCCACGCGGTTTGTCAGAAGAAATGCGGAGTGTCATACTCGTCTCAGCGACCCCGAAAAGTATGGATTCGACACTATTTTCGGTCATTTGGATATATCACTGCCCCCTCGCCCCCACCCCAAAGGGGGCTGAACTTATACTTTAGAAAATCCAGAGTGTCACTACTCATCTCAGCGTCCCCGAAAATTATGGATTCGACACTATTTTCGGTCATTTGTACATATCACTCAACCCTCGCCCCCGACCCCAGAGGGGGTTTTACTTGGACTTTTAAAAAATCCGGAGTATCACTATTAACCTTGGCGACCCCGAAAAGTATGGATTCAAAAATTTCAATAATTTTCTTATATCACTCCCCCTCGCTCCCCACCCGAAAGGGGGCTGAACTTGGACTTTAAAAACTTCCAGATTGTTACTATTCATCTCAGCGATCACGAAAAGTATGGATTCGACACTTTTCTCGAATATTTTCTATGTCACCCCTCTCGCCCACCCCGCCTCAATGGGTCCCAAAGAGGACTGACCTTGGACCTTAAAAAATTACAGAGTGTCACTACTCATCTCAGCGACCCCGAAAAGTATGGATTCGACACCATTTTCGGTCGTTTGGATATATCACTCAACCCGCGCCCTCGCCCACCACTCCTGGACTTTAAAAAATCCGGAGTGTCACTATTAACCTTAGCGACCCCGAAAAGTATGGATTCGACACTGTTTTCGAATGGTTTTCTTGTATCTCATCCCCCTCACCCCCTCCCCATAGGGGCTTAACTTGGACTTTAAAAAAATCCGGAGTGTTACTATTAACCTTGGCGACCCCGAAAAGTATATATTCGACACTATTTTCGATAATTTTCTTATATCACTCCCCCCTCGCCCCCACTCCAAAGGGGGCTTAACTTTAAAAACTTTCAGAGTGTCAGTATTCATCTCAGCGACTACGGAAAGTATGGATTCGACACTTTTCTCGAATGTTTTATGTCACCCCTCTCGCCCACCCCGCCTCAATGGGCCCCAAAGGGGACTGACCTTGGACCTTAAAAAATTCCAGAGTGTCACTACTCATCTCAGCGACCCCGAAAAGTATGGATTCGACACTATTTTCGGTCGTTTGGATATATCACTCAACCCCTGCCCTCCACTCCAGAGGGGGCTGAACCTGGACTTAAAAAAATCCGGAGTGTCACTATTAACCTTAGCGACCCCGAAAAGTATGGATTCGACACTGTTTTCAATTATTTTCTTGTATCACTACCCCCTCGCCCCCTCCCCATAGGGGGCTGAACTTGGACTTTAAAAAATCTGCAGTGTCACTATTAATCTTGGCGACCCCGAAAAGTATGTATTCGACACTATTTTCGATAATTTTCTTATATCATTCCCCTCGCCCCCCACCTCAAAGGGGGCTGAACTTGGACATTAAAAACTTCCAGACTGTCACTATTCATATCAGCGACCATCAAAAGTATGGATTCGACACTTTTTTCGAATATTTTATGTCAACCCCCCGCCCTTAAGGGTACTTCGGGTGTCTTACCCCCTCGCGGCTTGTCAAGAAAAATCCGGAGTGTCACTATTCATCTTAGCGACCCCGAAAAGGGATGGATTCACATTATTTTATATTATTTTTGATATATCACCCCCTTGCCCCCACCCAAAAGGGGGCTGAATTTGGACGTTAAAAATTCCGGAGTGTTACTATTCATCTCAGTGACCCCGAAAAGTATGGATTCGACACAATTGTCGAATATTTTTAAATACCACTCCCCTCGCCCCCGGCACTAAGGGTACTTTGGGTGTCTTACCCCCTTGCGGTTTGTCAAAAAAATCCGGAGTGTCATTATTCATCTCAGCGACCCCGAAAAGGATGGATTCGACATTATCTTCTATTATTTTGATATATTACTCCCCCCTTGCCCCCACCCAAAAGGGGGCTGATTTTGGACGTTAAAAAATTCCGGAGTATCACTATTCATCTCAGCGACCCCGAAAAGTATGGATTCGACACCATTTTCGAATATTCTTAAATATCACCCCCTCGCCCCCCAGCCCTTAAGGTTACTTTGGGTGTCTCACCCCCACGCGGTTTGTCAAAATATCCGGAATGTCACTATTCATCTCAGCGACCCCGAAAAAAGGATGGATTCGACATTATTTTCTATTATTTTGATATATCACTCCCCCCTTGCTCCCACCCAAAAAGGGGCTGAATTTATATGTTACCAAATTCCGGAGTATCACTATTCATCACAGCGACCCCGAAAAGTATGGATTCGACACCATTTTCGAATATTTTTAAATGTGACCCGCTCGCCCCCCCCCACCCGCCCCTAAGGGTACTTGGGGGTCTTACCCCCACGCTGTTTGTCTCCTGATACTAAGTCGTAAGTGTACCAAGTTTGGTGTAAATCGCTCCAGTGGTTTAGGAGGGGATGCAATACATACATACATACATACATACATACATACATACATACATACAAACATACACACAAACATACAATGACATTTATATATATACTAGCTGTAGTACCCGGCGTTGTCCGGGTAGCTTTTGATTGTTTACCTTTAGTATTTGTACTACCAGTTAGTTAAGTGTGAAGTAGATGCTTATTGATTTATTTTTGAGATATAGATTTTACGACCTATTATGCAGTTTTAGAGTTATTTAGATCTGGTTTCAAGTTTTTGATTATTTAATTTTCGAGTAATTTGCATGTCAGCCCCTCTCATTCCCCACACCCAGCGGAGGCTGTGATTCTTCATCTCCATAGTATTTTTTCTAAGATGGTAAGTCATATGTGTACCAAGTTTCGTTGAGAGCAATTCTGGAACATACCCACATACAGTACATCCATAATATCCGTTATATTTACATTCATTTTACCCCCTCTCAACCTCCATACTGATTGCGGCTGAAGTGTGCCTTAACCATCCAGAGTGTCACAGATCAACTCTGTGACCTCGTAAAGAAAGTATTCGACATTAATATCAGTAAAAAATCGTTTACTTTTATATTTCACCGTCTCTCCCAGGTGTGCTAGGGGTGTTTTACCTCAACTGTATTTTTTTCAGATAGCAAGTCATATGTGTACCAATTTTATATGAAGGCATGCTGGATGAAAAGTACATCCGTATTTTTTTTATTTTGAGCATTTTCCTTTCCACCCCTTCTAATATCCATGCCGATAGGGGCTGAACAACGACAACCGGAGTGTGATTATTCATCTCAGCGACGTCAAAATGTATGTCTGTACCTTAATTAAGGCCCTGGCGCTTCCTTCCAATTCCTAGGCCTTTCCTATCCCATCGTCGCCGTAAGACATATCTGTGTCGGTACGACGTAAAGCAAATTAGCAAAAAGGAAATAAATAAATAGAAATGCATGGATTCGACACAATTTTCGGTTATTTTTATATATCATTCCCCCATCGTTCCCCCACCCGGAAGGAAGCTAAAATTGGACATGAAAAATTTTCGGCGTGTCACTATTCATCTCAGCGACAGCTAAAAGTATGGATTCAACACTACTTTTGGTGATTTTTATATCTCACTCCCTGGCCCCCTTCCCCTAAGGTCAGGTGGGGTGCCTAACCCCCACGTGGTTTGACTCATGATACTAAAAATTCGGAGTGCCGCTATTCATCTCACTGACCCCGAAAAATGTGGATTCGACATTATTTTCGACAATTTTTATGTATAACTACCCCTTCGCCCCCACCCCAGAGGAGCTGAATTTGGACTTATAAAAAATCCCGAGTCTCACTATTCATCTCAACAACCACGAAAAGTATGGATTCGACACTTTTTCAAATATTTTATGTGACCCCCTCGCCCCCCCCCCCGCCTCAATGGGTACGTGGTGGTGTCTTACCCCCACGCGGTTTGTCAAAAGAAATCCGGAGTGTCTATATTCATCTCAGCGACCCCGAAAAGGATGGATTCGACCCCATTTTCGGTTATTTTGATTTATCAGCCCCCTCGACCCCCACCCCAAATGGGGCAGAACTTCGACTTTTAAAAATTCCGGAATGTCGCTATTCATCTCAGTGATCGTAAAAAGTATGGATTCGACACTATTTTCGAATGTTTTATATGTCAGCCCCCTTGCGCCCCCCGCCCCTATGGGTACATGGGGTGACTTACCCCCACGCGGTTTGTCAAAAGAAATCCGGAGTGTTGCTATTCATCTCAGCGACCCCGAAAAGGATGGATTCGACACTATTTCCTATTACTTTGATATATCACTCCCTCCTCGCACCCCCCACCCAAAAGGGGGCTGAATTTGTACTTGGAAAAATTCCGTAGTATCACTATTCATCTCAGCGAATCCGAAAACGATGGATTCGACACTATTTTCGTATATTTTTATATGTGACACCCCTCGCCCCCCGCCCCAATGGGTACATGGTTGTCTTACCCCAAGCGGTTTGTCAAAAGAAATCCTGAGTGTCACTATTCATTTCAGCGAACCCGAAAAGGATGGATTCGACACTATTTCCTATTACTTTTATGTATCATTCCCCCTTGGCCCTACCTAAAAGGGGGCCGAATTTAGACTTGGAAAAATTCCATAGTATCACTATTCATCTCAGCGAATCCGAAAACGATGGATTCGACACTATTTTCGTATATTCTTATGTGACCCCACTCGCACTCCCCCTATGGGTACATGGGGTGTCTTACTCCCACGCGGTTTGTCAAAAGAAATCCGGAGTGTCACTATTCATCTCAGTGACCCCGAAAAGGATGGATTCGACACTATTTCCTATTACTTTGATATATCACTCCCCCCTCGCCGCCACCCAAAAGGCAGATGAATTTGGGCTTGGAAAAATTCCGGAGTACCACTATTCATCTCAGCGAATCCGAAAACGATGGATTCGACACCATTTTCGTATATTTTGATATGTGACCCCACTCGCCCCCCCCCCGCCCCTAAGGGTACATGGGGTGTCCTCCAACAAAAAGAAATCCGGAGTGTTACTATTCATCTCAGCGACCCCGAAAAGGATGGATTCGACACTATTTTCGATTATTTTGATATATCTTTCCCCTTTGCCCCCCACCCCAAAGGGGGCTGAAATTGGTCTTTAAAAGTTCCGGAGTCTCAGTATTCATCTCAGCGACCCCGAAAAGTATGGATTGGGCACTATTTTCTAATATTTTTAAATGTCACCCGCCTCGCCCTCCTCCCTAAGTATACTTCGGGTGTCTTTCCCCAACGCGGTTTGTCAAAAAATCCGGAGTGTCACTATTCATCTCAGCGACCCCGAATAGGATGGATTCGACACTATTTCGATTACTTTGATATATCACTCCCCCTCGCTCCCCACTCCAAGGGGGCTGAAAATGGACTTTAAAAATTCCGGAGTGTCACGATTCATTTCAGCGACCACGAAAAGTATGGATTGGACACTATTTTCGAATATTATATGTGTCACCCCTCCCCTCGCCCCCCACCACCCCTATGGATACGTGGGGTGTCTTACCCCACGCGGTTTGTCAAAAGAAATCCGGAGTGTCACTATTCATCTCAGTGACCCCGAAAAGGATGGATTCGGCACTATTTTCGATTATCTTGGCATATCACTCCCACTCGCCCCCCGCCCAGAAGGGGGCTGAATTTGGACTTGGCAAAATTCGGGAGTATCACTATTCATCTCAGTGAATCCAAAAATGATGGATTCGACACTATTTTCGAATATTTTATATGTCACCCCATTTGCGCCTCCCCCCGCCCCTAACGGAACATGGGGTGTCTTACTTCCACGCGGTTTGTCAAAGGAAATCCGGAGTGTCACTATTCATCTCAGCGACCCCGAAAAGAATGGTTTCGACACCATTTCCTATTACTTTGATATATCACTTCCCCTCGCCCCCCACCCAAAAGGGGGCTGAATGTAGACTTGGAAAAAATCGGGAGTATCACTATTCATCTCAGTGAATCCAAAAATGTTGGATTCAACACTATTTTCGTATATTTTTATATGTGACCCCCTCACCCCCCGGCCTCCAACCCAAAGGGGGCATAATTTGGACATCAAAAAGTTTCTGTAAGTCACTATTTATCTCAGCGACCATAAAAATTATGGATTCGACACTGTTTTCGAATATTTTATGTGTCACCCCCCTTGCGCCCTCCCCCCCGCACCTAAGGGTACATGGGTTGTCTTACCTCCACGCGGTTTGTCAAAAGAAATCCGGAGTGTCACTATTCATCTTAGCGACCCCGAAAAGGATGGATTCGACACGATTTCCTATTACTTTGATATATCACTTCCCCCTCACCCCCTCCCAAAAGGGGGCTGAATGTGGACTTGGAAAAATTCGGGAGTATCACTATTCATCTCAGTGAATCCCAAAATGATGTTTTGGATTCTATTTTCGTATATTTTTATATGTGACCCCACTCGCCCCCCCGCCCCCCCGCCCCCATGGGTACTTAGGGTGTCTTACCCACACGCGGTTGTCTCCTGATACTAAGTCGTAAGTGTACCAAATTTGGTGTAAATTGCTCCAGTGGTTTAGGAGGAGATGTAATACATACATACATACATACATACATACATACATACATACATACATACATACATACATACATACATACAATGACATTTATATACAGTATATACTAGCTGTAGTACCCGGCGTTGTCCGGGTAGCTTTCGAATGTTTACCTTTAGTATTTGTATTACCAGTTAGTTAAGTGTGAAGTGGATGCTTATTGATTTATTTTTGAGATATTGATTTTACGACATATTATGTAGTTTTAGAGTTATATAGATGTATCTGATTTCAAGTTTTAGATTATTTAATTTTCGTGTAAAACCTTGTCCTTGTGGAAGCTACAATTGATTGGGAAGTATCTGTTTCTTTCCAAAAGAAAAAAAGTAATAATTATATGTATTTACCCGTCACACTATGCATAATGATGTACACGATTTCGGCAGTCATTGAGACTGTCACAATCAGCCTAATGACCCCAATACTAATCTCGGTCACTTTAAGCCCTACACAGCTTTTGTCTCAATGGAGACTGAACGTGGACTTAAACGATCGTCACAGTTCGTATAAGAGACACATAAACGATGGCTTTCGACCTTCATATCGGTTGTTTCCCATCATTTTTGCACGTCAGCCCCTCTCATTTCCCACCCCCAGTGGAGGCTGTGATTCTTCATCTCCATAGTATTCTTCCTAAGATGGTAAGTCATATGTGTACCAAGTTTCGTTGAGAGCAATTCTGGAACATACCCACACACAGCACATCCATAATATCCCTTATATTTACATTCATTTTCACCCCCTGTCAAGTGATTGCGGCTGAAGTATGACAACCATCCAGAGTGTCACAGATCAACTCTGTTACCTCGTAAAGAAGTATTCGACATTAATATAAGTAAAACGTTTATTTGTATAGTTCACCATTTCCCGTATGTGTGCTAGAGATGTTTTACCCCAACAGTATTTTTTTCAGATAGTAAGCCATACGTGTACCAATTTGATATGAGGGCTATGCTTAATGAAAAATACATCCGTATTTTTGGTCATTTTGAACGTTTTTTTCCACCCCTTCTAATATCCATGCCTATAGGGGCTGAACAACGACAACCGGATTGTAATTATTCATCTCAGCGACCTCGAAATGTATGGCTGTACCTTAATTAAGGCCACGGCCGCTTCCTTCCAATTCCTAGGCCTTTCCTATCCCATCGACGCCGTAAGACATATCTGTGTCGGTACGACGAAAAAGCAAATTGGGAAAAAAATTAGAATTGTATGGATTGGACACAATTTTCGATTATTTGTATATATCATTCCCCCATCGTTCCCCCACCACGAAGGAGGCTAAAATTAGACATTAAAAATTTCTGGCATGTCACTATTCATCTCAGCGACAGTGAAAAGTATGGATTCAATACTACTTTTGATGATTTTTATATCTTACCCCCTCGCCCCCTACCCATAAAGGTAGGTGGTGTGTCTAACTCCAACGTGGTTTGTCTCATGCTACTAAAAATTCGGGGTGCCGCTATTCATCTCAGTGACCCCGAAAAATGTCGATTCGACATTATTTTCGACAATTTTTATTTATCACTACCCCCTCGCCTCCTACCCCAGAGGGGGCTGAACTTGAATTTTTGAAAAATTTCGGAGTGCCAATATTCACCTTGACGACCCCGAAAACTATGTATTCGACACCATTTTCGATTAATTTTATATAACACTCCCCCGCCTCCACCCCAAACGGGGTTGAACTTGGACTTTAAAAATATTCACATTGTCACTATTCATCTCAGCGACCACGAAAAGTATGGATTCGACACTATTTTCGAATATTTTATATATCACCACCTCGCCCCCGCTCCCCAATTGGTACATGGGGCGTCCTACCCCCAAGTGGTTTGTCAAAACAAATCCGGAGTGTAACGTTTCACCTCAGCGACTCCGAAAAGGGTGAATTCGACGCTATTTTCGGTCATTTTGATATATCACTCCACCCTCGCCCCCACCCCAAACGGGGCTTAATATGTACCTTAAAAATCCGCAATGACACTAACAATCTTGGCGACCCCGAAAAGTATGGATTCGACCTATTTTCGATAATTTTCTTATATCACTGCCCCCTCGCTCCCACCCCAAACGGTGCTGAACTTGGACTTTAAAATCTTCCAGAGTGTCACTATTCACATCACCGACCACGAAAAGTATGGATTCGACACCTTTTCATATTTTTTATGTCACCCCCTCCACCACCCCCCGCCACAATGGATACGTGGTGGTGTATTACACCCACGCGGTTTGTCAAAAGAAATCCGGAGTGTCAATATTCATCTCAGCGACCCCGATAAGGATGGATCCGACCCCATTTTCTGTTATTTTTATTTATCACTCCCCCTCGCCCCCGCCCCAAAGGGGGCAGAACTTCGACCTTAAAAAATTCCGGAATGTCGCTATTCATCTCAGTGATCGTAAAAAGTATGGATTCGACACTATTTTCGAATATTTTATATGTCAGCCCCCTTGCGCCCCCCGCCCCTATGGGTACATGGGGTGACTTACACCCACGCGGTTTGTCAAAAGAAATCCGGAGTGTTGCTATTCATCTCAGCGACCCCGAAGATGATGGATTCGACACTATTTCCTATTACTTTTATATATCACTCCCTGCTCGCCCCACACCCAAAAGGGGGCTGAATTTGGACTTGGAAAAATTCCGGAGTATCACTATTCACCTCAGCGATTCGGAAAACGATGGATTCGACACTATTTTCGTATATTTTTATATGTGACCCCCTCGCCACACACCCCTATGGGTACATGGGATGTCTTACCCCCATGAGGTTTGTCAAAAGAAATCCAGAGTGTCACTATTCATTTCAGCGACCCAGAAAAGCATAGATTCAACACTATTTCCTATTACTTTGATGTATCTCTGCCCCCTCGCCCCCACCCAAATGGGGGCTGAATTTGGACTTTGAAAAATTCCGAAGTATCACTATTCATCTCAGCGAATCCGAAAACGATGGATTCGACACAATTTGCGTATATTTTTATATGTGACCCCCTCGTCCCCCCAGCCCCTATGGGTACATGGGGTGTTTTACCCCCACGCGGTTTGTCAAAAGAAATCTGCAGTGTCACCATTCATCTCAGCGACCCCGAAAAGGATGGATTCGACACTATTTCCTATTACTTTGATATATCATTCCCCCCTCACCCCCTACCCAAAAGGCGACTGAATTTGGACGTGGAAATTTTCCGGAGTATCACTATTCATCTCAGCGAATCCGAAAACGATGGATTCGACACTGTTTTCATATATGTTGATATGTGACCCCCTCGCTCCCCGCCCCTAAGGGTACATGGGGTGTATTGCCCCACGCGGTTTGGACTTAAAAATATTCCGGAGTGTCAGCATTCATCTCAGCGACCACGAAAAGTATGGATTGGACACTATATTCGAATATTTTTAAATGTCACCCCCTCGCCCCCCCACGACTCTAAGGGTACTTCGGGTGTCTTACCACAAAGCGGTTTGTCAAAAAAAAAATCCGGAGTGTTACTGTTCATCTCAGCGACCCCGAAAAGGATGGATTCGACACTATTTTCGACTATTTTGATATCTCACTCCCCTTTGCCCCCCACCCCAAAGGGGGCTGAATTTGGCCTTTAAAAATTCCGGAGTGTCAGTATTCATCTCAGCGACCCCGAAAAGTATGGATTGGACACTATATTCGAATATTTTAAAAGTCACCCCCTCGCCCCCCTCCCGACTCTAAGGGTACTTCGGGTGTCTTACCCCAAAGCGGTTTGTCAAACGAAATCCGGAGTGTCCTATTCATCTCAGCGACCCCGAAAAGGACGGATTCGACACAATTTTCGATTATTTTTATATATCACTCACCCACGCCCCCCACCACAAAGGGGGCTGAATTTAGACTTTGAAAAATTCCGGAGTGTCACTATTCATCCCAGCGACCCAGAAAAGTATGGATTCGACACCATTTTCGAATATTTTAAAATGTGACCCCCCTCGCCCCCCGCTCCTAAGGGTACTTCGGGTGTCTTACCCCAACGCGGTTTGTAAAAAAATCCGGAGTGTCACTATTCATCTCAGCGACCTCGAAAAGGGTGGATTCGACACTATTTTCGATTATTTTGATATATCACTCCCCCTCGCCCCCACCCGAGGGGGGATGAATTTGGACTTTGAAATATTCCGGAGTGTCACTATTCATCCCAGCGACCCCTAAAAGTATGGATTCGACACCATTTTCGAATATTTTTAAATGTGACCCCCTGCGCCCCTCCGCCCCTAAGGGTACTTGGGGTGTCTTACCCCCACGCGGTTTGTCTCCTGATACTAAGTCGTAAGTGTACCAAGTTTGGAGTAAATCGCTCCAGTGGTTTAGGAGGAGATGTAATACATACATACATACAATGGCATTTATATATATATATATAGTAGTTCATCTCCACCTCAGAAGCGCAACACGATAGTAATGACATCTGTCGAGAAATGTTCCACACTATTTCCAAAATGAGTTTCATTTTTCATGATCTAGATGACCTTCTACAAGGCGCTGGTGCGGGTGTACCTCCGGTACAGTAACCACGGCATGGATATGTTGTGTTCCACCTCACCAGTGGGTGCGAGATGTGTCGCACATGTAGATTTGACTCTGTTTTACGACCTGATGCTCTTCCCGGCGTCAAGCCTACGTGATGGGATGTAATCTCTATTGCGTGTTGATAGTGTTGCGTAAATATAAAGAGATATATTCTGGGACAAACACAAATACCCAGTCCCCGAGCGTGAACAAGACCAATTACAATATTATCAGACCTGAATGCATACAGTGGTGACTCGTGATCAATTCCACCAGTGGGGCCCGATATAGACTTTTCGGCCATGGAAATGGGATTGCGGCAGGTATTTTTGAAACATGGGTATCTACACCGTACCACAAAAACTCCAAAGGAGAGTACGTATATCAAAATATATCGGCCTAAATATATACACTAAGTAGTTAATAATGAAGGAATAGTATTTATTTCACCAAATGGCACATTACTTATACAGCGGTTGAGCACGCCTGTTCTTCTGAACAATGACTCTGTTGTTAAAGTTGGGCATCCACCAGATTCCTCCTTATGAACTGAACAAGCAGTGAGTGAATTCAGTCTGTTTTGACCAATATTATTGAAAGATAATCATTGACTCTTTTTAATGTGCTGTAACTTCGCTCTTCTTTCGCTGTTGAAACTGGCGTAGTTAGTTCAATTTGTAGAGTTTTGTGTACCTCAGAGAACGATTCTTCGGAGGAATGCTTCATGAAGAATGTGAACAAATCACAGGCAGAAGGAATATCCGATAAATCACTGAAAGTTCATTTCTCAGTTTATCTTCGTAGATAAATGGATTGCAACTTAATGAGAAAGTATTGGCTAAATTCGCTGGGAAAATTTCTCTGACCGTAGCAAACTTTTCGGAACAAAATTTCGAAACTACTTAATATATGAGACTCTTGGAATTGGTCTTTCATTTGGTTGATCACTATATCCAACACTTCGTTGGCATCTACAATCAGATTTAAACCAGAACTCTATTTAGAGCTTTTTGTTGCTGTGGTACAACATTCATCATCATCAACTTCCTGATACCATTCATTATTCTCTCTTATTCCAGAAACAGCTGATTCAAAACGTTCTAATGCATTGAATATGGTAACTGCATTGGCACTCTGCGTCGGAATTATGTTATACAAATTATCAATGTTTCATCGTCTCATAGAAGAATTCCAGAAGAAAACAAAAATTCTGAATTGTTAAGTAATTTTTAAAACCAAAACACTCCCTTATTGTTACATCATCCTAACCTCTTCGATCTCAATCTTCTCAAAACATTCCAATAAATGTGATTTCTTTTAAGCCCATACGGCATGTAGTTGAATTGAAATAGTCCAACAGGGGTGATTAGGGCTAAGTTTTCTTTATCTTCATCTGCTAAGCATACCTGGCAGAAGGCTTGTCACATGTCTAATTTAAGAAACACTGTTTTACCTTGAAGAAAGTAACTGAAGTCATCAGTGTGAGGTATAGTACACTCGTTGGGACTGTGATAGTTACCACACACACACACACACACACACACACACACACACACACACACACACACACACACACACACACACACACACACACACACACACACACACACACACACACACACACACACACACACACACACACACACACACACACACACACACACACACACACACACACACACACACACACACACACACACACACACACACACACACACACACACACACACCATGTTAACCCGTCAAAGCCCAAATACAATGTACGAAATATATCTATGTATTTCATTTTAGATTACATTTCTTGCCGACCGGCCGTTTATAATTTAATTTCGTTTATTTAAAGTGTTCTGTTCAACTTGATGGTACCATATTATTTCCTTTAATTTATTTCTTGACGACCGGCGGTTTTAAAAATAATTCCGTTATTTTACCCTTGGTGTTCAACTTGAATTTAATTGGAGTTTTTCTCTGGATTTAGTGAGGTCAGGTTACTTTAATTTCATCTAATTTGATGTTATTTTAAAGACCATTTTATTCCCATTCGATTTAAAACTGATTTTATTTTGTTCAGTTAACCTATTATTTTATCTTGGTAAAACAAAACTGCGAGGATGACCTGTAATTTGATCTGTTAATTTCTCTTTGAG
The DNA here is from genome assembly GCF_040414725.1 of Anabrus simplex. Classification (NCBI taxonomy): domain Eukaryota; kingdom Metazoa; phylum Arthropoda; class Insecta; order Orthoptera; family Tettigoniidae; genus Anabrus; species Anabrus simplex. The sequence continues at coordinate 40,601,475 of NC_090279.1, forward strand.
TTTATGAATTATATTTTTCTCAAAAAATGGAAGGATTTGTCTTGTTTTCTGCTTTATAACTATTTGACACACTGACAGTTGGTAGCTTGATCCACCGGTTTATCGTTGTTTTGTGCCACCTGGAGGTAAGTTTACTCTGTTTCTATGTTCTTTTCATATTGTTCTGGGTGTGTAGTGCATGTGACGCTTCCTGTTTGTTTCTCTTGCACTGGACCTTTTATCCTGAGTGGTGCAGTTTTACTGCCGATCAGCTAGGTTGGTATGTGTTACCTAGCTGCTGGGGCAGTACAATACAATCTGTACCTCAAATGTCCATAAAGAATGATCGAAACATGCTTGTTCTTTTAAGTAAACTTGACATGAATTTGTAACCCCTACGGAGGTTGAATAAGGTTTTGAATGGGAGGAAAAAACAAAGACTTATACTTTGCACAGTTCAGCACTGACTATACAGATCATGAAGTTTATACAGTTTAGTCCAGATTATTTTCAGACGTTTAGAGAAGAGACTGAAAATAATGTACTTTACATTAACTTTGTATTTGCCTTGATAGTTTAGTAATAGAGAAGGGACCTTCCGCATTTGTACAGAATGAAAGTGACGTTCTTGTATTTGCCTGAGATGTTTCGCAATGCAGTGAAAACTACGGTAATCGTTGTCTCAGTAACTGAGTGTAAGACCTGAGAACAATAGTTCGAAGATTTATTTGGCACCAATCCCAGGTTAATGGGTCGAATAGTTCATGAGAAAGAGGGCGTATACTTTGGCGTGTTTCGTCGTCCGTTACTTCGCTGCGCACCATGTACTCCCATTTCTTTTGTTAATACGCCTATTCTCGCTTCGCTCAGTTTAGTCTGGTGTAGTGCTGATATCGTCTGATTTATTAAACCCGTATTACTTCCCTTTCATTCAAACTGCACCGTGCCATCCTCCTGCTCCACGCAATGTCATTTCAAATTGACAGCGGGTCAATTAATTATGATAATCAGTTCATATTGGCCGTATTGACTTTGTAATTGATTGTGTGGTTATCTCTACATCCTTTTTCTCAACTAATAAGGTGTCAGAGGAGATTTCAAGGCTCTGAAAGAATTACGGTATATGAATTCACCAGATGATGTCAATATTCATATCACTGAAGAGATTGCGATTTCTACTCTCAATCTACATGAGGAAACATCCCGTAATGAAACGTACATGTGCTAGATTCGACTTCGTGCTCTCAAGCGGATAGGTATCAGACTATTTCAAACACTTCACAGAGAAAGACAGAAACACCGATTTGGGATGATTCATATATACAAGCAAGGTAGAGATCTTAACCGTCAAAGGTATACCACGTCCATCTCTACAACATTTATTACTTTAAGAGCAACAACAAAATGATGTTGGGCCTGCAGGTGTCTATACCAAGCATAGAGGTCGGCAGCGTGTGTAGGAAAGGAGTCGTATATGATATATGGATGTCGGCGTCAAAGGGTTAATGTGGGGCCGTTAACAGTTGCCTCAATGAGGGAGATTAAGATACAGTAATTAAGGTACAAGACTACAGGAAGTATGACTTACCTTTTGTTCTAATTCATGTAATGAATTGATTACAGTTTTCACTTAATTTACTGTAACTATTAAATATCACCTTTCCTGAAGTATCACAAATGTAATTAAAATAAGGAAATAGTTATAAATAAATTTACAGTAAATTTTTGTGACGTACGTGGTCAGTTTTTAGAATTCAACTCAATAAACTCGTATAAAATATAAAATAATTCATTATGTTTATTAACTTACTCGTGTCACTTCCTCGTCTGTAAACTCACTGCCGCAACTAAGACAAATCACAAAAGTATGTAATATTTATGTTACATATATCACTCAAATATTCTCCTTGTCTATATCGTACTATTGTTATGTATTATTTACTTGTAATCATAGTTAGTATTTTCATCGAACATGTACGCGAATTTTAAAAAAAATCAAAATAAATTTTGCTCTTATACTATCCCCCAGTCTTTCGTGAATCCAACCATATAAAATAAGTACATATTATTAATGTGTTACGACCTTTTACAGCCCTAATCTTAAATATATGCAGACCTCTGCCCCGCCCCTTTAATGTCAAATGTATTTAAACTTCATAATTTTTTCTGAACAAGTCACTTTGGGGCATTAAAGGTAATTTCTATGCAAAAATAGTAAATTTAACTTTCAAAAGTTGGCTAACCTGCACGATGTTCATCTTTCTCCACATCAGTAATAAATAAACAATAGTGTTGATCACAATAGCTTTTCTAAAATATAAGTAGTAAATATTTCCACAGATATGCCGAGGACACTGAAATTTGGTGCAGGCAGGCGCAAGTTCTATGGAAATAGATTTACATCTAGGGAGCAAGAAACACAAATCAGTACCAGTAATGGTTCTGGTGAGAGTTAGGTTAAGGTGCAATCAAGTGCTTCAAAAATAAACTGAAATATTTGGACGATTCATACAGCAGTAACTTTAGTGAAGAAAAGATTCCAAACATAAATCCTGCGTCTGTGATAATTGAACTGAGTGTTGTGTGCAGTTTACTGAACAAATGTTAGAGTGTAAATGTTGTGAAAGTGAAAGTAGTATTGAACTGCTTGAAGATGTAGATAGTAGTAAAGAGTTTATTCTCAAAACTTATCATTATGTGCAGTGTCTGTGGTCATGAGGAATCTGTATATACCTCAGGGGTAAATAACAAGAGGCTTTATAATATGAACACAAGACTAGCCTATGGTATGCGCTGTATAGGCAAAGGATATAAAGCAACACAAACTTTCTGTGCATTTATGGATCTTCCTCTACCTCCTCACTGCTATTGACAGAATAGTTGCCGAGGCAAAGAGAATGTTCAAGGTGACTTCCAATGAGGCAAGAACCAGAAAAAGGAATATAAGTAGGAAGAAAGAGGATGAAGAACTTCTGAAACAAGATGATTATGGGACTGGAATACATTAAACACATCAGGTTACGCCATACCTTTCATTAAAAGCAAAGTTAAACTTTAAGTCCAATTTCCCAAAAGTTTAGTTTTCTGATATATTGAATTTAATAGACCAAAAGTACTCAAGCTAGAAGGCTGAAACTTCGTGCATATAATCAGTACGATAATTGAAGAATAGTAGACTACAATCATGGACCTATCTTAAAAATTTAGGACTTGACTTCAGCTACACCCAACAAAAAATTGCTGTACTTTTATGTACCAAGTTTTAATTAATGCTGCTAATTCATTTCTTTCTGTATGTTTTCCGTAGTGGTCTACTTTATGTACACACACATTCTCTGTATACAGTTAAAAATGGTGGACTTTATTGATAAGTTTCAGAGATAAAGGTACCTAAAAACTGTCTACACTCCAAAAAAAGTAAATTACATACAAAGGATAAAGTAGGCTAATTATTAAAATACTTGACTAAATAATTTTTCTTTCTTGTTTTATGGTTCTAAAAGGTTAATTCCACTTGTACGGTGAATTTCGGGTGTATATGAAGCAAACTACTGGTGATATCTTGTGTGTGATTTGTAGTTAAAATTATGGTCCTTCATAGACATGTACCCATAAGTTCAGGTTTATATGCAAACACTCTCCCTTAAGCATAACAGGTACCAGTGTTCATCCTTCATAATGATAATTGTAGAGATTTTAATAAGAAATTACGCTTGTTGTGAAGTAAAGTGAGTCTCCCCAATACTTGGAAATAGTTGTCATATACAAGACAGCTTACATGGGAAAACAAAGGGAGCACATTGGATCACAGATATCCAGGAGCAATTGTCTCTACATGCCTCAAATTATCCCGTAGGAATCACATGATTTCATTGGTACAAACTGAAGCTTACAATGCTCAGCCTTCCCTGGCATGAAGTAGCCGGTCTGAGTGCAATCGCTGTTGCTGTATGAAGATTAACAGCAACACTGAGAAGCATAATAATTAGCAAAATGGAGTTGAGATCCTGGTTATGGGAGCTTCCCATTAAAGACATGTAGAGAATTGTAAAAACGCCCGTAAATGTTCGTTGGATAAATGGCCGATGTCTCCTTCGCTTATTCCGTTTCCTCATATGTTTGCGTAGGCCGTGCGCAATGTGTTAATTTTGGAGCACTAGCACGAACTGGTATGCACTTTGCTGTGCAAGTCTGTCAAAAGTGTGGCCTAATGCGTCATGCATTGATCATAAGATTCCTGTAGATCGTCGAACACATTTGTAAATACTGGTTGCAGCAGAGAGTTTTCTCTTGTAATTCATGTTCATTTCTAGATAGAGTCGTCTTGACTGGAAAAAAATTCTTTCAGTATGCCCATATGTGGCCATCTACAGGTGTCACATCCGGGGAACTGAACAATCTCCAAAGGACCGTTGTGAAGTGAACATGTGCTGTACCAGAGCACGCAGATATGTGTTCTGGTTGTTATGCGTTAGATTAGGTATCAAATGTTTAATAGACTGTGGTAAATTGACTTTAACTCAAGCGAGTTGGCTATAATGATAATAATACTCACGAACATCAATACAAAAACTAATGTCCAACCGACAAAGAGCAATGATAATAGGAATTAACTAGGTTCGTGGAAGCATTTCGGCAACCAGAGATTTTTGCAGGAAAGTACATTATTGACAAAAGAGAGTAGAAAAATATTTCAAACAACTCAACGTTTAGCACGTATTAATGCTAAGAATTAAATACACAATTCAGAGGACAAAGTTAAGAGAGCAACACGGAATAACATTCATAAAACGAATCACTGACCAAGACGCAGTGTACCAGCCGCATATTGCTTGAATGGTCGCAAAGATAACAACAGTGAAAGTTACCTTAAGAAAATAATCCGGACACCAAATCTCAGATAAACAATAAAAAAAGTGGCGAACATTAAAAAGGAAGAACCCCCATCATTGGAAAAGGGAAAAGGGGAACTCGGGGAAGGTACATGAATCGAAGCAACCCTCCCGCGTAGTTGAAAATGGCACAAGTAAAGAAAAATAGTCCACAGGGCCACACGCAGTTACGTAACCAAAATAATGCAAAGGATCGTTAACCACCTGTAATCACTGTGCTTCTCTGGAAACTCCATAAATTTCGAGATAGCATAATAAACACTCGTAGATGATTGGCTAACGGAGCTGCTGAAATGAATATAAATAAGTCATACTGTGAGGACTTAATGCTCACAACAAAATATAAATGTCAATCCTTTTCTCACCCATGCCGTGCTGAACAAGAGTCCAGATAGCAAAGATGTTAAGTCAACTTAAATACACCGAAAGCAGAACCACACCGCTGTCAGAATTGAACTGATTTGTAGAAGCGGAGGGCTGATCTGTTATAGGGCGAGTGTAGAAAGTTCAAAAACACATTTATCATGAGATGATTCCAGACGGCTGATGTTGTAGTGACATAGAGGTTCCCAGGTTGCAGAAGTGAGGAGAATCAGCGAAGGTAGCAGCTGTACGGCGAGGCAGTATAAAGTCAGTAGCGTAGTAGCAAGCGAAGTGACGTTAGCAGCAATGCAGCCAGCGAAGTAAAGGTAATTTTTTGAAATCTTGAGAGTTACGTGTTATAATGAATAGTTTTGACGTTAACAAGTTGTTTGTAATTTCAGTTTTGTTGGTTTTACCCCTAAGTATATTTGTTAGTTCTTTTCTCCTGAAGTTGTTATTTTCCGCACGTTTCAATTCATCAGGTATCGCTGAGAGAAGCGATAAGCTGTGACACGTGATCAGGCTTTGTGTCGGCCATCTTTTCCTGCAACTAGTGGCATCTGGCGTCATTTCATCCCTGCGCATCTTGGAAGGAGGAATAAAGTAAGTGTATCCGGAATAAGGACAGGCTTGATACAAACACAAATTACTGTCAAAGACTCGGGAAGTGTGTCTTATAAGTACTTCTTAATTTCCAACTGTCACGTATTTTGCGTTCAGTCTGCAACCCTCTGTGGTTCATTTAGTTTCATAGCTTTAATCTTTATCTCTTTCAGAACTGAGTCTAACCATCGTCGTATTGGTCCTCCCTGTACTTCTCTTACACTCTATTGCAGTATACATTATTTTTCGCCATTCGCCAAACATGACCCCACCACCAAAGCCAAATTAAATCAGCAGCTGTACTGTACGAATTGGGATTGAACTACCCTCATTTCGAATATCCTCCTTGCCATTGTTTCCACCTGCAATCATTCTCACTACTCTCAGGTCTGTTACTTATATCTCATAAACAGTGTACCCCCAGATCCACCCAGCTTTCACTCCCATGCAGCAAAGTTGATGTGAAAACGGACTGATGAAAATATAGTGTGGTCTGGGAATTCTTTCTCACAGAATGCCGTTGATCAAACTCTGAACTCACTGCGGTGGCTTTTCACAGGGAGGGCTACAACTCAGAATATACTTGAGGTGGCCACACCTATTCTGTAGCAACTTGTATCCCGAACTCATCTGTTGAAGTACGTGACTACAGTAACCTGCACCATGAAATATTAAAATTGAACTTATAATATGGTAATAAGTTTGAGACTTATCGGGGTAACCGCGAGGACTCTGTAGAATATAGGCCTAATTGTCACAAATCCACAATTCAGTACAAGTGTTTGCTACCACATTGAAGCACATTGCCTGTGATATATTTCCAGCTGAATGTAGGAATTTTTATACCAAGGTTTAGCTCGTCCCTTGGATACAATACTACAGCTGTGGAAGGGATTTCTGGAGATTATGATACTAGACACGCGTTACGTCCTCTGACACCCTCAGACAATACGATGCCCTTATCTTATGGAATACTGTCGAAAGAGGCTACTAAAAGAGATGCTTGATTTGAGAAAGCATGGGTTAGCGAACTGGGGGCTTTAGCTGAGTCTAGGCATGATGTATTCTAAGTTGTTGTGTATCTAACCCCCCTTAGCCAACTCTTGCAGGGCACTTTATTCTGATGCTGTGGGGTTCTAAAAGAGTAAAGCTACTCCAGGGGCACCCTTGCCTTTAATGAGAGCCGAGCAACCTGTGCCGTTGTTGTGTCTGTATTGGTGAACTAGGGGTATTTAGTTGAATCTAGACATGTTGTGTGCTAAGCTGTTGTCTATCTAACCTCCTGGGCCAACTCTTGTAAGACACTTCATTCTGATATGGTGGGGTTCTATAAGAGTAAAGCTCCTCCAGAGGCACCCTTGCCTTAGGTAGGAGCCGAGCAACCTGTGCTGTTGTTGTGTCTGCATTGGCGAAATCGCGGGGGTCTGTATCTAAGTCTAGGCATGTTGTGTGCTAAGCTGTCGTCTATCTAACCTCCTGAGCCAACTCTTGTGGGACATTTCATTCTGATATGGTGGGGTTCTATAAGAGTAAAGCTCCTCCAGGGGCACCCTTGCCTTAGGTAGGAGCCGAGCAACCTGTGCTGTTGTTGTGTCTGCATTGGCGAAATCGCGGGGGTCTGTATCTGAGTCTAGGCATGTTGTGTGCTAAGCTGTTGTCTATCTAACCTCCTGAGCCAACTCTCGTGGGACATTTCATTCTGATATGGTGGGGTTCTATAAGAGTAAAGCTCCTCCAGGGGCACCCTTGCCTTAGGTAGGAGCCGAGCAACCTGTGCTGTTGTTGTGTCTGCATTGGCGAAATCGCGGGGGTCTGTATCTGAGTCTAGGCATGTTGTGTGCTAAGCTGTCGCCTATCTAACCTCCTTGGCTAACACTTGTAGGGGGCACTTAAGCCCTAGGTGAGCAGAGTAAATGCCACTCCTAAGGATTCGAACGTGGAGTTGACATAAACTCAGAAACCAAAAGAGCTTAAGTGCATTTCAAATATCCTCACCCTGATTGAAATATGTGTACGGTGAAGATGTACTGACTACAGTAAATGTGGAGACGTGTACATGTCAGCAGAAAAAAAAGAGAATGACTTTGCGAGCTAAGTTGTATCTTTCCCTATCTGGCGTTGTAAAGGAATGCGACAGTGTGTAATGACCCAAGACACCTGCCTTGAGAGAACTTGGAGTCTTCAGCTACAGGTCAAAGCTTGTTCGCGGTGACGTCACTACAGCTCTTGCTTCTATGATGTCGTCACTCCACTCAGATCCTCATTTTTAAGAGGTGAGGTGGAGGGGTAGAATTGCATCAATGGTGTACTGCCAGTCGTAAGGGTGACTAATAGGGAGGGCTAACTCAGGGGGGAGCTCTGCTAGGACACAGGGGTAAATAGGCATACACAGAGCCTTATAGAGGCAATTCCCTAATTCCTTCTTATTCTTCTTCTTTATCTGTTTACCTCCAGGGTCGGTTTTTCCATTGGACTTATCGAGGGATCCCACCTCTACCGCCTCAAGGGCAGTGTCCTGGAGCTACAGACTCTGGGGGTCGGGGGATACAACTGAGGAGGATGACCAGTACATCACCCCGCCTCACCCACGCGTTAACATCCCAAGACCTAATTGCTGACGAGATTAGGGTCAAAAGTGCTAGGTTAACCCATGCGTTTGACGCCAGGCTCAACTTTACAAGGGCGTTACACTCTCAAGTTTGAGATTCGACTTTGATGATGAGATTTGTGGAAGCTGGTGGCTACACATAGGACTAGGGATATGGTGTAACACAAATGTTTTATTCATAGGGGGCATAATATTGGGAAGCATCTTGGAAATTCTAGAAACGGTGAACCTAGGATGAACATATCAGCAAAAAAATACAGTAACTGCTCGTGCAAATTGACTAGTTTGGATGTATTTGCTGACACATGGAATACAAAGTTCATTTTTTCTACAAGTTCGCAACTTAGGTACAATCACGCAGGAAGACCTAAACTATATTTGTACTGAATACCCAATATAATAGGTAAAAATTAATGTAGTGCCGGAATTTAGCTCTGCAGGATTTCGCGTATTATCAGAATTCCCGAATATGGAATGAAATCCCTACCTACACTACACATTCGATGCTCCTGCAGGCCTAACGTCGCGTTGACCACGCCAACCTCCTAGGACTTGACACTGTGCCAGGGAGATGGTGTAAGTCTTAATACACAATGTGCATTATTCATTGAGGCTTAACGCTGAAAAGCGACATTAGGTCTTGGAGAGTGGATCGACCGCGCAAGGTATCAGCCAAAGAAAGACAAGAGCTACGAAAGGCGTGGAAATTAAAGACTCTTTAGCCCTCGTAAACGTAATAGCGTGGGGGTCGGAAAAGAACAAGTGTCAACCGAGGAAGGTCGGATAGGAGAGATAAAAGTGAGTGGCCTAGCACAAGTAAGTAGAAGCATGCGCATACTGCACCCATGGAATTGAGCTTAGTTGCATTATATTAATAAATTTTAGTCAATATCATAGGTGGAATATTTCCACACAGTGGAAACTGTTTCTCACAATACTACAGGAAGCAAGACCACACACAATAGAAGCTTAAGCTGCTGAAGCCTCTCTAAGTCACGTTTTGTTGCCCCCCAATAAAGTAATTACCTCCGAACAATACAGCGAGAGGACGCGTAGCTACCTAGGAATTTAGGTCATCCCGATGTACTTTTCCGCTGTTTGTAAGATAGAAAACACCTACCAGACACCCCTCAAAATTCAAATGGGAACAGTCCAACGTCCCCCGCTTAAACCCTCTTAACCAATCAGAAACCTGTATTTGAAATATTTCGAATGGGGCGCTCTTGAATATTCAGTCGTTTGACAGAAACGGAAAGTAATTTATAACTTTTCGATGGCAGTAATACTCCAATTTGTGTATCGTAAAGAGTGAGTGAGGTATGTCGTGTTAATATGCAGCAATATTGAATTAAGTGAAAACGTGTCTGTAAACGAGAGTGAAGAAATATTCGCGCCATTACCGTCTTACATGCAGTAGTATGACCGAAGCCATCTAAATTATTTGAATTTGTGTGATAAATTCCGTGATCACAGTGTATTAATGGAACCACCGGGAGTTTATTTATAAATTAGGGCAATAATGAAATTACAGATAGGGATGCATGAATTAAAAGTCGCTCCCGAAATCAGTTAGTATTACTCCGCAGACGCACCGAAGGAGGCACAAGCCGTCAGACAAGAAGATCACTCGTTCGTCAACAGTTGTGAAGTTTAGACGTGAAATCTAAATTCTCTGACTTGAACAATGTAAGATACCTGCTAACAGTTAAACTCCTGAGGAACTTATAGGTTTACTGAAAGACATTACAGTACACTTTACTACATTATTACATCGAGAACCTTATACTAAAATTTGGTGAAAATAAGCTATTCACACTTGATATTTGCGATCCAGAACACTTAGTAACATTTTAACATTACATGGGTGACCGAATGAACTTCCTTCAATGAAAGACAGGCTGTTCTGGAAGTACTTCTATTTTGATTCATTCATAAATACCAGGTAAAGGGAGAGAATATGGATGAGTAATTCCACTACAAACAGGTCATTAACACCACTACAAGGGTAAGAAACTCGTAAGGGGATTTAAGCAGCCAGGAGATGTCAGTCCAGGTGCGGGGAAGTACTTTCACTGAGAAGAAGCGAGCCCAGCGCGCACATAATTAGCTTGTAGAAAGCTCCAAGCCCGCGTGTGCCGTGAGAAGAGAATTAGTGTATAATAATTGTCTTCATTTTGTGTATATATCTTTAAGTGTCATTGCGTTAGAATTAAGGCAGCAAGAATATTAAATGCGTGTGCACAGTGTAACAAATACTATGGAGGGATACATCGATTTTGTGAAGATGTATAGTATCTATACGATAATGTTCTAATTCCAACTCGACGGGCGCCCGATGGCGGGCGAAGCTTCATTGTAACATGTGAGTAAATTCCAATCAGATATATGACTCTAACATGGAATGTACTACCTAATTAGTTAGTTACGTGAACTACCAATTAGATGTTTAAGTATTGTATTTTCATCCCAGCGTATAGCACAGAGGAGATTTAATAACGATGATTTATTCACGCATGATGTGTTCAATTTCATTTATTTTCTTCTTCTTCTTCTTCTTATTATTATTATTATTAATATTTCTTTCATTGTTGTTATCAATTTCGATTGATTTGTTTAAATGAATAGGCCTACATTTAAACGATATCAGGGATCATTATTTGTTTTTTGTAAGATTGCACATTATGACGGTTCGATTCGCTTAGTCACATGACAGAATTTTAATGGAGTGTAAATTTATTTTATTCATGGTTATTTTGAAATAGTTTATATTAGTTTCAAATACAGTTCGCCTGAACAACGATTATATGGACAGGTGAAAATCGATTTTATTTGTCAATTGATCATAATGGATTTTGTTGAAATAATTTAATATTGTTGTGATATGATAGAGGCATTAAATTGGGAGATAATAATTGAATATTTCGATAATGGGGAATATGTACCCCACTAAGAAAGGATGTTATGTCGTTATGCTCACACGACAATAGAGGTTAATATTATGTGATGACTGAATATGCACTACTGGCAATTATCTCAAAATATGAGAAGTTATTGATATATTATCAGCCGGGGAGCTGAGGATGAATGAACAAGCCGTTGGGGCTAAATAAATGAGATGATATTCAAGCTGTGAAAGCTCGTATCGCGATGTTGGAAATATGTGCCGGCCATGAGGAGCCGAGGAATGAAAGTGAGCGGGAGGACCAGTCTCGCAATGAAATTGAAGTGCATTAAAAATGGCGATTATCACGATGAATGCATGAGAAGGCAACATGACATACCATCTTATACTAAAAAATTATATGTAAGCATAGCAGATTGACCCATTGTGAATGACTCATGAGAATAGCCAAAAATCCCACTTAACATGCCAAGATCATATTACAATGGGTATTCTGGTAATTTTTTTGATGTGAGTCAGTGTTTTATCACATTTTCCTTAATTTTATCGCCACCTGATTTTGAATTATTTTACTCTAAATTCTTCCTCGGTATATATGTTAATGAATAAAATTGGGGAAGCCATGAGAAGCTAATATGGTCATGGTAGAACGATATCCTTAATCAGAGATTTGGAATTACTGGACTCTGAGTAGGAAAATATATTATCCATAATGATGCAATCTAAAAAATATTATGTTTGATTTATATACGGCTAATTGCGTGAATGAATAATTGTTAAAAATCAGATCAAAAATTAGATGGATGGCTTTTCCGGCGTTTGCTCTATTAACCAGCGTTTCGTCTTAGGCCTGACACTAGACTCTTCAGAGTGGGATGTGTCAGACCCTACCCACTGACGCTGGGGTGTATGCAGGTGAACTTATCAGAAGCTTATTTATGAAGCACAGTCTGATAACTGCATACGGGAGATAAAACTCCACAATGGAATTAATGTCCGCCTAGCAATTCCAAATGGAAATTCTAAGTTCCCATGAAGGGAATTAGATTCTTTTCCACCAATAGAGCATATCAAAAATCAGATCAAAAATTAGATGGATGGCTTTTCCGGCGTTTGCTCTATTAACCAGCGTTTCGTCTTAGGCCTGACACTAGACTCTTCAGAGTGGGATGTGTCAGACCGCTGGTTAATAGAGCAAACGCCGGAAAAGCCATCCATCTAATTTTTGATCTGATTTTTGATATGCTCTATTGGTGGAAAAGAATCTAATTCCCTTCATGGGAACTTAGAATTTCCATTTGGAATTGCTAGGCGGACATTAATTCCATTGTGGAGTTTTATCTCCCGTATGCAGTTATCAGACTGTGCTTCATAAATAAGCTTCTGATAAGTTCACCTGCATACACCCCAGCGTCAGTGGGTAGGGTCTGACACATCCCACTCTGAAGAGTCTAGTGTCAGGCCTAAGACGAAACGCTGGTTAATAGAGCAAACGCCGGAAAAGCCATCCATCTAATTTTTGATCTGATTTTCGATATGCTCTATTGGTGGAAAAGAATCTAATTCCCTTCATGGGAACTTAGAATTTCCATTTGGAATTGCTAGGCGGACATTAATTCCATTGTGGAGTTTTATCTCCCGTATGCAGTTATCAGACTGTGCTTCATAAATAAGCTTCTGATAAGTTCACCTGCATACACCCCAGCGTCAGTGGGTAGGGTCTGACACATCCCACTCTGAAGAGTCTAGTGTCAGGCCTAAGACGAAACGCTGGTTAATAGAGCAAACGCCGGAAAAGCCATCCATCTAATTTTTGATCTGATTTTTGATATGCTCTATTGGTGGAAAAGAATCTAATTCCCTTCATGGGAACTTAGAATTTCCATTTGGAATAATTGTTATATAAATAGTGTAAATATGACATCAGTTCGTGCGTTAGAGAGCATTCAACCCTGACGGGTATATTTTAATCATGTTATGAGTAGAATTAGGTCATTCCTCTGTGACTACGATGTAATATAGCTATTTTCCGTAGTTCTAAGCCTATTTGTGTGATAATTAATGTGTTCATTTAACTGTAAATAGAACAGTAGCTCACGTAAAATAAGTACATGAAGTGGTAGATTTGATTATACGCTCAAATAACATCGCACAACCAAAATTTGTAGACATTACTGAACGATTAATTTGGTTACTAAATTGTATTTCAACAGTAAATAATACGATGATATTGATGTTTAATAGTCATGAGAATGTTATGAAAGAAATAATTTTGTCAAAGGAGAGTTTACGTATTTTGAGTGTTGTTTAAAAGTAAAACTTGGTTTAATTGAAGTTCAGTAATATCCAGAGTCAACAATTATATTTGCAGACTTATTGAGTCGAATTACATCACGTTACACAGTGATTTATGTTGAAGGTTGCATCGATCCTCAGTATTTAAATGAGGAGATTTTAATGTCAAATAATTTATATAGAATGTGGAGATTATGCTCCCAAAAAGAAAGAAAATTATGGAATGTTCTAAATGTTATAAAAGGTTGGTTTAAATTGATAATAACATCGTAAGTTCTTTGTTTGCTATAGTGTGATTTTCTAATTCAGACACACACAACTTAATTGGTTTTATAATAAAACAGGTGATTGTACTGGAGATCATTGTGGTATAAATACTTAATTCAACCAATTTGAGTACTTGACGATGAAATATGATCAGACAATTATACTAAGATTTATAATGGATAAATTTATCATAATTATTTTTTTAGTTATTTAATTAGTCAATTAATCAATTAATCTTTTTAAGTTAATTACAATTAATTGTGGTTATCTACGATGGTGAATTTGCAGATATATATAAATTTGGACATTCAACTGTTGGTCAAAACCTGATCCAGGATTAATGATTTTACGCATTTGGTAATAAAATTTATTTTATTTAAATTCAGTCTGTGTGATGACAGTTATTTAGTGAGTAGTCATATAGCAACCTATAGCTAGGCAATCCCTCAGCGGCACCCTCCAGGCGACCAAGGACTGAGCACATCTGAGACAGAATCTCAAAAATGCGGTGAGTATTTTATTTACAGCAGCCGAGGCAAGATAGAAGAAGATGTTCCGCAACTCTACCGACTAAAGGGTGCAATACATTGACTCTTATGACACTATCCCGGTGGAGGCTGTGCTAGGGCTTTTTTCACGTATTACCCCAATTCGAGGTTCTATCCTTCTAACCGGATGCCCTTCCTAACTTGCGACTCTCGGTGGAGTGTTGTAACATAGGTAGGAGGGTGGTGGAATACTTCTGTAAGAAACGACTAAAAAGGGGTGTTATGAGCTCTTAGCTTCCGAGCGTGGTATTAGCTGCTAGAGGACCTCAAGCTGAGTCTGGCATTAATTGTAGTGGTTTACATTTCTTTGAATAGGGAATCGAGGTTGCTATTACTTTGAAAGTATGAACTATTCCGTAGACAAACTGAGCTGCCAAGAAACCTAAGACCGAATAATATAATTTTTAATTAAATATACCGGTATATTAACTTTAAAACTAAAATTAAAAAGTGAAGAATATAAATTTCTCTCACAGCAAAGAAATCTCCAAAAATTCATATCATAGGTAATTGACAGGTCGAACAATCCTAGAAGTAAACATTCAACCGTGAACATTGAGAAATACAGGTAGTTCAATATAAAACGTGGGGCATTCAAAATGACAGGTGAGGGATCTACATTGCAAAGAAATTCAGTGTTTAAATCAACCTTTTAGTGTGCAATTTTTTCTTTCTTTCTTTGATGGCAACCTGACTATAGTGCCACTCAGCTGACGAAGTAGGTTTCTTGAACATTATAATAGGGTTGCCATGTCTGCCGCACTTCGTAATTTAATCAATTTCCTTTCAGGTAATTCTCATGGTGGCCAGTTTCATTAACATGATCCCATGTAAACCGGCTCTAAGGAGGACTATCTGTTAATTTGTGGTGTTATTGTGCCTTGCAGACTCGGTGCGACTGTGTGTGGCACTCCATGGGTCACTGGCTGAACATGTGGAGATGAGGGAATTGCAGCTGGAAGATGCCACCAGAGTGGTGGAAGAATTGGTGAGAACCCCTAGGGAGACAGAGAACAGCACGAGTTCATGGGAAGATGTGCTGAAAAAGAGGGAGATGGTGATAGAACAGAGGGAGGAGGCATTTGAGAAGAAAGCAATGGATGTGGAGAAAGCGCGTAAGGAGAGAGAAGAGGAGTTGGGGAGAGAATGTAAGAAGAGAGAGGAGGAAAAGGAAAGAGCATGTAAGGACAGAGAGAAGGTTGTTGAGAAGAGAGAGCTTGCTTGCGAGATGAGAGAGAAACCTCCTCTCCCGAGAGAGAGGATTGGCGGAAAAGAGAGGAAGGTCCACGGTGGCGGGAACTGCTCGTCCAGTACGAACCAGGTCACGAAATCCTTCAGCAAATTCTATATTGGTCCGCTGATCAGGGATATATCAATGTGGTGAATTTCCTTCTTGAAAGAAATCCCTGTGTGGACTGGAAACGTACCGATTTGAACCATGCTGAAGAAGGGGACAGCTGCATGTTGTGGAGGCACTGGTAGGAAAGGAGAAAATCGAGGTCGAGAGGACTGTCCTTTGGAAGGAGTGTCATTAATGTGAACATTGGTACCCACAGACAAGGAGTGCCTGCACTTTCCTTGTCAGCCGTACAGGGCCACGTGGAGGTGGTGATGTACCTGGTGGAGGAGGGAGGTGTTACTGGGGAGTTGCTGGGTACTACTCTTGTACAAGCTGCTCAGTGGAGTCACCTCGATATAGTGAGATACCTAACCACACAGGACCCACTAGTTTCAATGCAAAGACTAATAGTTGCACAGCTCTAACCCTTGCCAAACGGAGGGGGGAAGGCACCATGAGGTGGTACGCTTCCTAGAGCAGTGCTCATTAAATAAGTAAGTTACTTGGACACACAACAGTAATCTAGTGTGTCTCCCTCTATCCGTAGTACGAACCTTACCTGCGCCTTGGAGGTGAGGAGGAGCCCTTCCTCCTCTCAGGAGGTTCAGTGCTACAACAGTGAGGGATTCTGCCGGTAACAAAGAACTCTGTGTTGTGCCGTTGCCTGGAAGCGAATGGTATTCTATGCTAAGGCTTGTACCAATGTAAATAAATTGTTTCAAGGTAATAAAACTGTTAAATATGAGTTAGTGTTGGGCCCATCTTCCTTGTGATTAAATTAGCAGCTCTGTGCCTCGTTTGTTCCCGAGGGGTGCAGACCATATGCCGCTCTCTAATTGGGAGTTGAGTAGAGTAATAAACAGTATCGTCGAATTAAGTGGTTGAAGCCGCTCTACAGGCTGAGGACAGTGTGGATAGTCAGCACCATAGATCATCCAGGTATGTGACCTCGAAGAACGTTACCGTCGAAGATGCTGGCATGAAATATGTAGCTTGATCTCACTTAGGTAGGTAGCCTTCAGATATGGCACAGATGGGAAACTTGAAGTAATGTACGTAATTTTCCCATCACACAAATGACGAGCACATCAGTCATCTTAAAATGTTCATGATTTCACTCTTCACCATTACGCTTACGCTTTCAGTAGTTCCTGCATTGATCCCTGCAGAAGCATTTGAATTACTTTTTAAACAGGGGAGAAAGTGAGAATCGATGCAAGTGGCTGTGTCAGCGGAGAATAAGGCAGACTAATGATCCACTTCCCAGTGCTTGAAATGCGATTTTACTAGGGTATACAATCAGGCTTGAAATTAGAAACCATATTTTGATATTAATTACATAGCATTTATCAAAATAATAATGAATGATCTCAATTAACTTATGACGATAAAAATATATTTTGCATTGAATATTTGGTTTGAAAATCTGTTGGCTCAGTAAACTCGCGTCCTCACCCTGAATTAGTGCAGCTAATTTCAGGTGCACCCCTCAATAGAGCCGCATATAACTTTTAACCACTTAACTGGAATCGAACCCAAACAGTGGCGTATGCTGCCATCAAGACATGGGCTATCACTAGAGTTAGGTTACCCATTTTCGATAGTTGGTTTAGTGAACGTCAAGCCTTAAGTGTTTTGAGCTGCAGCTAATAGCCATCGGAGTAGCCTGCTGTGTTAAGGATGGTTCACAAGCCCTAGCCTCTGCTACTGTAGATGGTAGCAAAAGCATCAGCCTCCTCGTATTCGTAATTCCCCTGGCTCGGGGACTGGGTGCTTATGACGTCTTCAGCATTTCAGGTCACCATTAGGCCTTTTCAGAGGCTATTCATTATTATTATTATTATTATTATTATTATTTCTTAATTCGTTTGTCCTCCAGGGTTAGTTTTCCCGTCGTACCTCTGCACTCAAGGCCAGTGTCCTGGAACGTGAGACTTTGGGTCGGGGGTATACAGCTGGGAAGGAGGACCAGTACCTCGTCCAGGCGGCCATGCCTGCTATGCTGAATAGGGACCTTGTGGGGGATGGGAAGATCGTAAGGGATAGACAAGGAAGAGGGAAGGAAGTGGCCGTGGCCTTAAGTTAGGTACCATCCCGGCATTTGCTTGGAGGAGAAGTGGGAAACCACGGAAAACCATTTCGAGGATGGCTGAGGTAGGAATCCAACCCTCCTCTACTTAGCTGACCTCCTGAGGCTGAGTGGACCCCGTCCCAGCCCTCGTACCACTTTTAAAATTTCGTGGCAGAGTCGGGATTCGAACCCGGGTCTCGGGGGGTGGCAGCTAAACACACTAACCACTACACCGCAGAGGCGGACATTATTATTATTATTATCATCATCATCATCATCATCATCTCAGTTGCAAACAATAAGCATGGCCAACAATGAAGTTTGTGAAGTTCGCATGAGCCACATAACCACAAATACTTTTCATACTTATTTACGTTAAAATACCCTTGTATGGATTCTTGTGCTTCTCCTGTTCACACTGTAACCGAGTAAGAGGTGGGGTAGGCTTATTCTTAATTATCAGCAATTTAACTTCATATTTCAGTTGCGAGAATGGTTTATCCAACAGCTTACACACGGTTCAGCCATTTCACAGAAGTAACATCACAAGGTCACTGTCACGTTAAACACTATAACTTCAGATAAACTAAAATTGTTCTGAGATCAACTGAAATGTACCAATAATTTCCAACTATAAGCAACCCGTAAGATGTCCTGCACATGCAAAAGCAAATCGTGATACAGTAGCACATGGGTGAATCCCATCAATTCGGACACATCCGGAGAACTTCGAGTCTTTGGGCCTTCCCTTCCCACCACTGTCTCTCGTTAGCGGCGGCGATTTGACGGACCGAAGCCTAGCACAGCTCAAGGTTAGTATCCCCTCGTTCCCCGCACCTTTCCGACATTCGCCAGCAAGCATCGCGCGGCGAGTCGAGGGGAGTGAGCAGAAGGCCTGGGCTGCGATGTTAGTCTCCGATGCCTTGCTCTCAGAAATACGATCGACGTTCTTGCTCAATGCTTTCGCGTTGTGTAAATGGAAGAATGTGTCAGATGCTTACATTATAATATTTACATTTCCATCGTTCTCATTTGAGGCTTGGGCTTCACTGATAGCCTTGGTAGCCCTCAGTATACGCCACTGAACCCAAGCTAAATTTTATGCTGCCGTAGTTTCAATGAAATGACAGAATGGGTTTGAACATAACACAGGTTGAAAGGAGGGAGCTGACGGCTGTCATACTGAGCTATGCTCAGGGGGAGAACGGCCAATAACATAAGAGGCCTGTCGCTACAAAAATATTGATCCCATACGAAACATGAGTGAGTCACTAGGTGCACTATGCGATATTATGCATTTCAATCTAAACATTTTAACTCTTACTTCCAACAAATCCTTTGCGAATCTTCCCCCAAGAAATGCCACATTTGATTCCTTGATGCGTTTATGAATGACCGTGGTATTGGAAAAGGAGGGTTCAACTTTCAGTCAGTCGCCACTGATCTGCATTTAGGGCAGTCACCAGGTGGCAGGTCACTACTAGATGTTCACCCAGTTTTTCTCAAACCGACGTGCACAGGTCTTACGGTGACAATGAGACAGGGAAGGAAGTTACACTGGCCTTAGTTTGCCTGGTGTGCGATTTGCTGAGGTGGGGTTCGATCCCATTTTCTCCCGACAGTGATGTGGCCACTAGCTCTGTAACACTTAGAGCAATTAAAGGGACAATTACCCTAAGTGACAGCACCAAGGGTCTGACCATGCACCAAAGGCACGGTTCAGATACGTGGAAACGTGCTAGACAAAGACAACTAAAAGGAAAAAAAACACCTACCATAAGAAAAGAAAACAGAGCCCCCAAAGGAGCGGATAAAATACACCTGGTCATATCAAATTATCACCCCTTTAAAGGAAAACACCAACACCTTGGGGAACAATGATATTTAATCAGCATAATTAAGTAATTAAACAAATGGGAAGGAATATCCTCGCTGGAAAAATAAAATTAAAAATTAAAAATTTTAAACTCAAACCAAAACCCTACGGTCGACCGTTTATAAAGAAAATAATTATTTAGTTCTTAAAGGACTTAGTAAGATTATGTAGATTAATGAAACCCCTCATCAACTCATGAGGTTTCTTACAACCAAAAGTTTTCTATGTCCAGTACCAAAGTTTTTTTAACATCTTTTCAACCATGAAAAACAACCTTGACAGAAACAGCTTTTTAAATTGATACTGAAAACCCCTTTCCGGATGTGTCCAAACGACCCCCTGCAAGGATGGGTAGGTATTACGCGCACTTTTCACGAAATAAAAATATTATTAATAATAATAATAATAAGTTCCGCGACACCGGGAGATAAAATGAGCAGTAGGAAAAATTAAAATCTCAAAGAAAAATAAAATAGACCAAGGTAATCCGCGCACAAGGCAGAATTCGTAACAGGCACATCAAATACCAGTCATCAATCCCATCACAACAACATCAACAACCTTAGCTTTCCCATGGCAACAACCAACATTGGGTCAAGGGAACGAAGGGACCAATCACAGACCGCAAAGCAACAATAGGCGAAAACTTACAAGGACAAAAGGAAACAGGGCGCAGAAAATAACCCAAATACCAATTAAAGAAGAATAAAATAATTAAGTTAATTAAAATAAAATTAAACAGAGAAGCAAGAAAGAAAAGGAACCGGGACAGAATGTACACGTAACATCCACATCCCTGAAGCGACTCGCTTGTTAAATTATTCCAGTTAAATAATAGCCTTTTACCACAAAACTTTTAGGCCTAGAAAACCCATTAATAAACATCAAGTTTCCAAATTACGATTTCGAAGAATCCAAAACGTTCTTTCACATAGCTCGCAAGTCCCAAGTTAACAGACGTAATTACACATGCAATAAGTTCCAATTAACAAGCCAAAAATTTGAAATTCCACAAGGTAAGACTTAGTTTTTAGATGACGCCAGTTACATCGTGTCGCACACACTTTCTTCACGTAGGGAAATTCTCAGCTCTTTCACAATAAATCAGTAAAGGTTTAGTTGTAACAACACTTACAGTTTCATCCAGATGAAGTTGTGAGGACGGCTTCGGTCGTATATTCTACTTACTTATTTTGAAGAAAAACATAACATACAAATTCCAGACGAGGAATATTATACCAAAACAACCTGCAGTCTTCACCAGGGCAAAGCCCTACGTATACAACCTTAACCAGGCTCGAACATTTTTAGAGAAATCATCTCGCTAGGGAGAGAGAAGCCACACACGTCCATCTCTTCCTTCTCACAAAACATCAATGGCGTCTTCCCGAGATTCCGCAGTGCACGGCCCCAACGATCACATGTGCACAGAGGGTAAGCGCCTGAGTGGTAACGTAGTTCGCGAGGTAGTACATACCTACGCCACTAGAGTGCAGGAGAATACAGTCAGGCACAGACAGGACGTGCATACGAACGGCTGGACAACAAATAACCTTTTCAGCGGCGAAGTTTCCAGCAATAAGTTTTGAAAAGAAGAAATAAAGAAGCGGCGAACCACTTCTAAGAACACAGTTTTTCCACAGCCATGTGGCTAGTTCAAAAATATTTCCCAAGAGGGAAAAATTGTTACGCAGGTAACAGCTCTGTGGAAACATTTTAGTTATGCTGTAACTAAGCTGTGATGGGAAAATTGCAAAATAAATGTGATTGGGTTCAATTAATTACCCGAGCAGAAATTAATTTCTGAATGTAATCAGTAAAGCTACAATAATCGTAGGACGCGAGTCTTCAGAGAACCACTGAGTTTTTTTTACATGGGTATGCCAGAAGGAAATTCATTTGTCTGTTTTGTACCTTTTAGTACAAGGACATTAAGTGGCTATCATTGTCGCGTTAGACTAAACAGACATTCAAAATGATAGCTCCCGAGCGAAAATAGAATGTCACTTTCGAGTTTTCAGGGTAACTTACTGAAATAGGGGAGTGGAAATGCCTTAACCCGTTCACCGTCACGTGTTTATTCCGGCTCCATTCTCCACGACGTGGGGGCTGTATGAGGCGATTTTAAGGGAGACCAAGGACTGTCAACTTGGGAGTGTCGTTTGGTGACCACAGTTCCGCTAGCTGAATCTGGTATGAGGCTCCTCCACGGTTTGCGAGTCATCCCTCTATTTTGCCAATACCTTCACTTCTCCTCCATTTTCCCTCTGATTTGTGTTAATAGAGGATGGTTGCCCAGTTGTACTTCCTCTTAGAACAATAATCATCACCACCGTCTCACAATTACCTAAATCTCAACAAGTTGTGAGTAAATGAACGGGTGCTGATTCTCCAAAGTTACCATGCTCTCGATGCGATGTACATCGATTACTACAATGTATCGATTACAATTTTATTTTCAGAAGTAAATCACAAGTAAAAGTTACTAAGAAGATATTCGTTACAAGTAATGCAATTACTTGCCAACTCTGCAAGTAAGATATTTGTGCTCATGACACAAGCTCGTATTACTACGTGTTAACGGTACTGATGTCGGACCAGAGTACAGCTTACTGTATTGTTACATCCTGATTGTTACAGAGCACTTCATAGGCAAGTAATACCTGTTAGCGCTTGTCCTGCAGTGGAACAGGGTCTGCTGTCTCTTGTACGCCAATCTTCACTTGGTTCTATAAGAGCATCATTTGAAACAAGATGAACGTCCCTCATGTCTTCTTGAAGGCGATCAAGCCAGTGTTTCTAGGACCGACCACGTGGCCTGTTTCCAGTTGGTGTGATGTGAAGTGCCCTCTGTACGCATTACATGGCCATGCCAAGTAGGTTATGAAGATAATAGCAGAAACACTCTCGAAAGTGCAAACACTACCACTATCCAGCTGCTCGCAGTGTGAAAACGAACCGCTGTCGACTGCTCCTTGTGCCAGACGTCTCGAAATTTCACCTGCACACGAAAATATATTGGTTTTAAGTTTTAGACAAATTATGGAATAGCTCTCTATGTACAATATGTTTGATCTGCGGTTATAACATTTTAGTAGTCACGAAATACCCTGAGGCATGAAAAGTAACATCCGTTTTAGGCCTACACCTAGACCAAAACTACTGGATTTTACATGTGATAGTCCACTGTCTACAATTTTTACATACCATGTCATATTCATTCAAAAATAAATCATCCTCCCGTTCTCAAGCTATTTTCTACAAATTGAAGATTAGTCATGACAAATTTCTGTAACAGTTTGCATAAACTACAGGCCAGGCAGCTATATATACTGACAACCATGAACATACCATAATTATATATATACTATCTTATGTACATCCCATTGCACTTGGATATGAAATTACATATGCGTTACTTTCTGTAATTTGGCATTTTTCTTTATCTACTGAGATGTGTAGAAACCACTCGTTTTATTTGCAAAAGCTTTATTGAGAACTGTAAAGTATTTATGGGCCAACAAGGAATAACAGTTGTCACAAACACCTTCTACACTAACATATTAATTCACTAGCTGATGTACCCATGCTTCGCTACGGGATTCTCAGAAAGACTGACTTTGTGGTTTTCTTAACCTGAAATCAACATAGGTCATTACAAAAACGTAAGTATGGATGTAGCGAATAAGAGCAATGCTATCATATAAAATACTCGATCAAATGGAAAGCCGCACGTTTTATCACTTTTAACGAACAGTGCTGCGGTTAGATTGCGGTGCCAATCTAATAGAACAAAGTTCCAAAGCTGGGATGACCAGGCCGCAGATTGCCATGAACACTCATCTGCCATTATTCCGCTAAATATACACACTGTTCATTCCAATCAGTGCCTCAGAGTAGGGATTAAATAGCCCGAATGCTATGATGATCCAGTGTGTTACGTACCAGTAGAATCAGAAAATTTATAAACCAGGGGAATGTCATGCTAAAGAATAAAGTTATCTAACTCCCCAGCTACTTCCCATCAATATTCAGGCAGGCTGTTACACTCGGTACGACTGGGCGTGTTGGCCGTGTGGTTAGCGGTGCACAGCTGTGAGCTTAGTGGATTCGAACCCCATTGTCGGCAGCGCTGATGGTATTCCGTTGTTTCCCACTTTCACACCAGTCAAATGCTGGGCCTGTACCTTAATTAAGGCCTAAGGCACTCATAACCCTTTCCTATCCCATAGTCGCCATAAAACCTATCTATGTCGGTGCGACGTAAATCAAATAAATACTGTGTACGCAGCAGTAATCCTATCTACCGGAGATGAAGGGCAACAGATGACACAAAGCACATCACGACAAACAATGGTCAATGTAATGTTATTGTTGATCAATGTTATGAGCTTTCTATATTGTAGGCCTTCACATTTAGTTTTCTTTCGACTCTGTGATTTGTAAAATATACAATAAACTGTAGTTTCTTATTCTCCGACTTTACATACCGATTTTCATTAAATACTGTTTACCCATTTCTGGTTACTCGGCGCTGATATGGACTTAGTAACAAAAATCCAAAATCATTAATATCTTTGTGATCATAGCCAGTACGGTAACAATGTATAAGACATGAATAATAGAAAATTTAATACTATATAACCCTATTTATGTAGCATTCATCGATTATACCTCTAATAAGAAATATGTGAGAATTACATTTTAAGCCTTCCCCTAAATTACCATTTCACTCAGCGTGAATAAAATAATTTACAGCCTAAGACTATAGCGACTTATTTCCTGACTTTGCATACCGATTTTCATCAAGATAGGACTACTAATAACAATATTTGAGAATTATATTTTAGGCCTTCCCCTAAACTACCATTTTTCTCAGCGTAAATACAATTATTGATAGCCTAGATTGTAGCAACTTATTCCCCAACTTTGCATACCCATTTTCTTTAAAATACGACCACTAATAACATAAATAGTTGAGAATTCAATTTTAGGCCTTCCCCTAAACTACCGTTTCAATCAGCGTGAGTAAAATGTTTTATAGCCTATATTGTAGAGGCTCATCCCCCGACTTCACATACCGATTTTCATTAGAGCACTAATAACATAAATAGTTGAGAATTCAATTTTAGGCCTTCCCCTAAACTACCATTTCACTCTGCGCGAGTAAAATTATTTATAGCCTATATTGTAGAGGCTCATCCCCTGACTTCACATACCGATTTTCATTAAATTCTCTTCAACCGTTTTCTCGTGATGCGTGTACATACATACATACAGACAGACAGACAGACAGACAGACAGACAGACAGACAGACAGACAGACAGACAGACAGACAGACAGACAGACAGAAATTACGGAAAAGTAAAAAGTGCATTTTCTTGTTACTGTGGACATGACCGATACAGAATTACCATTATTTTCAAATTCTGAGCAATGTACAGACAAAACTCTTATTTTATATATATAGATGAAGGTCTTCATTATTTGTCTTTGATATCTTGAGTGTCCAACCAATGACATAATTGTCTGCCTTTGCCTGTGTGGTTTGCACATTACTGTCGACGATCTCATTTTCTTCATTACAATTAGGTCTCTTATCACTAATATTTAATCTTACATTCACAGTGTAACTTAGTTTAAATTATTGTGTTTGGTTAGGGATACTGCAACATCAGCCTCACAATTGCTATCTTGTGAAGGGGATAGTAAGTTATTTATCTAACAGTTCTTAATGCACTGTAAAAATTAGATGCATCTGGAGCGATATTATTGCCCTCTTTATCCCTGACAATGGGAAATTAATTTTCCAGACAATCCTGTGCCTGTCTTCTAGTGAATAGAAATTGAAAATCTATTGCT
The DNA here is from genome assembly GCF_040414725.1 of Anabrus simplex. NCBI lineage: Eukaryota > Metazoa > Arthropoda > Insecta > Orthoptera > Tettigoniidae > Anabrus > Anabrus simplex. The sequence goes on from NC_090279.1 coordinate 40,627,081, forward strand.
CCAATAATTCTGACCACAAAATCTTAAGACCAGTGACATTATCTACCCAACATTGATACCACCTCTGTTTAACACAATGATCTGCCTTAGATATTTTCAATTTCTACCAATTTTCCTAAATTATTATATTTACTGCAAAGGTGTTTTCAATACTGTTTAGGGCCTGTGGTACTACATTTTGAGGAATTGAAGATGTCAAATAGTATGTCACATATTTCAATTAAATCAGCTCTAATAGCTGCAGAGGGTGGTAGTGAATTAAATAGAACATGCACGTTTATGCCACAAGCAACAGATTGACTCACAGTCTGAACAGCTAAACACACTCTCATTGATGAAAAGGAGTGAAGAGAAATACATTGTTTTGTTAAGTTTGGGGCTAGTCTGGGAACAATGGTTGAATCTTTGTTATAAAATTCTTCAGTATGAGACTAGGTAAAAATTTCCACTCCTACATTTAAATCATACTTCTTTGGATTGTTTTTGAGTGATTTAATCAAGTGAGGGGCATCATGGATAAAGTATATTTTTTCAACATTTATTCCTGTTACTGGGATACCGTGGTAGACAGAGGGGAAACAAGGTCGCTCAGCAACGGAGCAAGGTTTCAGGTACAGAACTAGCTCGGTAGCTTAGATATGTACAATCTTCCGAGAGTACCTCCTGCTCTACAACGTTACCACCTTCCAAAAGGCACCATTCAATATTTACACTAACACCTCTACAAGAATAGAAAGAGCATCTATGCTCTATGAATTTATCTAGGAGGCTGCGCTCCGAACCTTATACCCTTACTGCCTCCTCAAGGCAACCTGCAACTTTTACATTTACAACCAGAGCATCTGTGCCCAATAAAATTAACACTTTCCAGGCCTCTCGAGGCACAACCGACATTTTACAATTCAAACCGCATTCACTGTCTTAAACACTCAACAGCCTAACATCTTAACATAAATAATCTATTTTACAGAAGTATGGAATACCCATTCTACCGGAATTTGGTGGGAGAAGACACACAGATAAAAGTTACTGAACAAAAATCAAAATGATGCGGAGGCGGACACTTGCACTCCCTTAAATTTGCACTCAAAACATTAAAACCCTATTTGGGCTTCGGCCCGAAGTTACAGAGGCTAAGCGTATACTACTGAGGTGACTAGATGGAGAAAATGTAAGTTACGAAAGCTACAGACAGAAAACGGTTACAAAGTCATAGTCACCTCTAAGTCAAGTTGATAGGGAACTCAAGAGGTGTCACTCTCTCTAGTCCCGAATTTTAACTAAGTGCTTTTCGGCTCGTTTAAAATTTACATTATACGTAGATATTTACATTTTAGAAGACTGAAAATTTAATGTTACATTATTAAAGATAGGAAACCCTCCCCTCGAGTTAGCTTTCAGAGGCTGTCACATAGTTATTAAAGGGCTGCCATTACCATAATCTGCTAGAATACTCGATGAAGGGCGAGACTTCCCTCCTCATCTAATCACACACAGTCAGTAGACTGGACGATCAATAAGGCAAGGTAGCTCGAAAAGGTACCAGATTTTATATCCGAGAAAGGTTCTAGAGAGCTCTGGGCTAAGGATCAACACACCTCCAAAGTTTATTGGATAATCAAAAAGGTACAAGACGGATCCTATTTGCTAAATAGAAAAAATACAAATTTTATATTGGTCGATATTTGAAGTTAGTGGACAGAGATAGAAGTGTTGCAAGCTGTAATACACCCAAAACAAAGCATAATCAACCCAGTTTAAGAAACCTCAAAATAAACATTTCTTTAGGATTTGAATAGTTCCTCTTCACACTAGAGTGCATAACATAAGTTTTTGGGCAGAGATATCTGTAGAGAAAAGTCCAAACTTTTTGCGCTAGTAGCTGCGACATTCATATATCAGATGGCATTCTTCAAGACGCTTCATTTCCCTTAAAGTCTCTCCTCAAAGTTAAAGTTTGACATTTCGCTGGTTGTTTCGCTGTTCGCAAGTTGTATTTTACAGAGAGAAATTTTCTTGAAAAAGTTCATTTTTAAGAAATTACGTTAAAAACAAGTCTTGAAGTCTTCTTCCAGCCGTACCAGTGTAAGATATACAGTTCAAGTTTTGACGGCAAAAGCAGCCGCCGCAGCTGGTGCCAAAGTTGGGTCACCCGGATCCCCCAAGTACTCTCAGATACATCTCTCCCGCTACCTTCAGAGGGCTAGCCATGGTGATGGTCGCCACAGACCAAATATAGTGATAATGCTGCAAGATGGGCAGGCACCACAGCGCTCGCCGGAAAGGATGGTGTTCCAGTACGCCGTTATGCAGGAGACTGGGCCAGAGCAGAGTGGGCCGTTACCACACGCCGGCATCAATCGCCAGATGTTGAGACACGGCCGCAGATGAAAGAGAGGGCACTGAAACTGTCATTTATTTGGCGACAAAAATTGTTTTTGTGGGGAGCGAGAGTTGTGTATTTTTCTAAGTTGCAGTTTCTGATCAGGCCGGCTGCATGTGTGACTAGCAGGCTTGGGCTTAGAGGCGCGCAACTGGATAAAATAAACCCAACTAGAGGGGAAGGTTGTACAGGATTAAGTATATGCAAAAGATACTGCCGTCAGGTGGATATGTGAGGGGCAGAAGGCCTCCCCATATACCTTACACGCTGATATTTTTTAAACATTTACAGAACTGACGCCGAATAAATATAGCTGATTCCTTACTGCCATGACTTAGTGGCCTATACTGCAAAACAAAATATTATGCCGGTTTAATCTGCGAAAGTGTTCTCTAAATATCCTCTCGGTGGCTAGGTAACTGACCAAAAGAATAACAGGAGTAAAGAAGTCCAAAAACTATATATGGCCCATGAAATCTGGGGGCAAGATTTCCTGCAGGTACGAAATTCTTAACCATAACTTGATCTCCAACCTTTAAATTGGTGGGCCTACGTCCACGATCATATCTCTCTTTAACCTTTTCATGAGAAGCCTTCAGATTACTTTCAGCCTTCTTCCATAGGTCTCTGATATTATCAGGAGCTATTGTCTCTGGTAATATGTCATTGAGTGACCAAAGATTAGACAGCGGCGTGTTGGGAATTAATTTAAACATGAGAGAGGCGGGAGTGAACTTGTGGGACTGATGAACAGCCGAATTTAAAGTAAAACATAACCAATGCAGAGAAGTATCCCACTTGGAATGATCTCCATGATGAAAAGCGATCAACACGGATCGAAGATTACGATTGATCCCCTCAGCCGGAGATGATTGAGTGTAATAAGCGGAAGTTGTTACATGGGATATGGACAGATTGAAACACAATTTCCGGAATGAGTTAGATATGAAAGCCTTTGCATTATCAGAAACTATATATTGACAGGGGCCAAAAGAAGCAGATAGTATTAAGACAAGAAATAGTAGACTGAGCGGTAGTCAGCTTAGTGGGAAACAACCATGAAAATCTAGTGAAGCCGTCTACACATACAATAATAATAAATTTATTCCCGTTCCCCTTTGATCCCTAATGGGGTCTCATGATAGTATTTGAAGATCATTAGCACAAGAAAGGTTGGAACCACAACCTTCATTTTCTGATCATGTCTCGAAGGGCAACACAAAACCCCGTTCCTCAATACATAAGGGACAACATGTTCCCCAGAAGAAATGGTTTCCATTATCGGAGCCAGCACGGGATCTTCTGGTTGATAATTCTCAGTGTCACGAAACAGAGTCAAAATAGCATTAATACTAGGAGGTGTGGGCATAGAAAGAGAAGAACTAACTTCCTGTTCACTGGTCTCAATATCACTAGAAAACATGTGGCTTAGTCCACCAGCAACTACATTTTCTGATCCCCTAATGTGTCGTACATCACATAGGAAAGCTGAGATCCTGATAGCCCGACGGGCGTTACGTCCGTTACTACGAGGCCACCTTAAGGCTGCTTGTGTCTTTCCAATTCAAATTTGACATGTTCCAGATAAAGGCGGAACTTCTCCGGGGCAAACAAGACTGTCAATGCCTCTAATTCATAGCTAGAATACTTTACTTCTCGAACCGATAAGGTTCTAGACGCATAGAAGGTATGCCGCCTTCCGAGTTCCGTTTCCTGAAAAAGGACAGCAGCCACAGCAGATGAACTGGCATCACTTTGGACAGTGAATTTCTTAGAGAAATCGGGCATGACTTGTACAGGGACGTTACAAAGAGCTAAATTAAGGTCTTCAAAAGCGGCTGGCTGCGACGGCCCCCATTCAAGTTTTACACCTTTCTTGCGAAGTAAGTTCAAAGGGCGCCGCCCTAATAGCAAATTTAGGAATACATTTCCTGAAAAAAATTACCGTGCCTATGAATCTAGCCATTCCCGTTATGTCCTTCGGAGGCTTGAAGTCACGAATAGCCGGTGTTCTGGAATGGTCAATATAAACACCATCGGGCGACACAGTATGCCCTAAGCACAACATAGAAGGATTAGAAAAGGCTACCTTAGATAATTTAATGGTCAACCCAGGCTTCCGAAGGTGATTGAGGACTTCCGTCAGATGATCTAAGTGCTCTTCGGAGGTCACTGAAAACACGACGGCATCATCGAGGTAATGTGTCAGATATTCGAATTTGATATCGGAGAAGACCCTCTCCAGCTGTCTAGTAAGGACAGCTGCATACGTGTGGATCCCGAAGGGGCGCGGTAGTATTGATACAGATTCCAATCCGTGGCGAAAGCTGTCAGGTGTTTGGATTCTTCTGCCAGAGGTATTTTATTATATGCCCGGTTAAGATCTAATATGGTAAAGAACTTAGCCTTGCGAAACCATGAAAACAAGAATGAACATTCAGAAGGGGTACAGATTGTAACAAAACCGATATATAAGGCCCTCAGGCCTCCTCTTCAATCTAACCAGGAAGTGAAATATACTTTTTTTGCTAGGGGCTTTACGTCGCACCGACACAGATAGGTCTTATGGCGACGATGTGAAATATACATATATTACATTGTGTTACTCACAATAAGTAGATCTCATACAAATTAAATTAATAAAAATGCAAGGATGGTGAGATTACATTAAGATGAAATAAATTAAGATTAAATTAAGATGAAATAAATCAGATATAATGAAAGGATAAATTCTTCAAACTAATATTCTACATGTAAAAGAAAGAGGCAGTACATAAAACTTGATTTTGAAAACAAATCGGATAAGAATTTTAGACTCTCTACCAGGACATCCATAACAAGAGAATGGTTGTAAGTAGCAGCATCAAGTTTACAGCTGATCCTTACTAGTGCATAAAATGTCTCCAAAGTGCTTCCTTGAAAGTGCGAATAGCGCTTAACCCCCTGATACTTTCGGGAAGGAGGTTCCACTCACGGCAGGCAATTACTGTGAATGACTTATCGTAGATGGCAGTTCTATGGGTAGGTAAAGCAAGGATGGAATTATTAGCAGATCTGGTGTTAAGACTATGATAAGAGGATAGGTATTTGAAATATGAAGTAAGGTAAAATGGCTTTGAAGAATTAAGGATTTTATGGAGATGGCATAGGGTATGCACAGTGCGACGGATTTCTAGTTGGGGCCAAGACAGGTGCTTATATGAAGGAGTTACGTGGTCATAGTACCGTAGGTTACAGACGTATCTCACACATGCATTTTTACCACGTAATCTGCTCAATAACATGTTCCGAGTGTCTCTATAAATCGCGTCACAATAATCGAAATGAGGGAAAGCCAGAGCTTCTACCAGTATTTTTTGAGTTTTTCAGGAAAATAAGTATTTATACCCGCGCAGCATGTGCAATGCAGAGAATGTTTTCTGGTTGATGTTTGTAATATGCGTTTTCCGTGACATATCATCATCGAAAGTAACACCTAGGACTTTTACTGATGACATGAATGGTATGTTAGTATTACACAACCTTATAGATGGAATCTCTGGTGGATTGACCTTCGCGAGTATTTTCGGGTATCCAAAAATGATGGCTTGCGTTTTTGCTGGGTTTAACCTAAGACCACAACTCAAAGACCAAGAAGAAAACGATGTTAAATCCTGATTGATTTTGTCTAGGGCCAAAAATATTAGATTTGGAGATGTATGGAGGTACATTTGTACACCATCAGCATAAATATGGTATTTGCAGTGTATTAGGATTTGGGAGACGTCATTAATGTAAATAGAAAAAGGAAGGGGTCCTAACACCGACCCTTGGGGTACACAACACTGCACAGACCGCCAAATTGATTTGTTTATTCTATCTGTAACACACTGCCGACGGCCTTATAAGTAGGAATGCAACCAAAGAAGAGCGCTGTCCGAGAAATGGAGGGAATACAATTTCGAGAGCAAAATGTCAATGTCAACAGAGTCAAAGGCTTTGCTCAAGTCTAGCAGTATTAAAACTGTCACTTCCTTGTTGTCCATAGTTTCTCGGATGTCCTCTGTGACATTCAGTAGTGCCGTTGTAGTACTGTGTGCTTGACGAAAACCAGATTGTAGTGGATCAAGTATGTTGTAAGTCGTCATGTAGTCTGTTATTTGTCTATGAGCGATTAACTCTAGCGCTTTGGATAAAGCAGAAAGTATGCAGATGGCTCTCTAGTCAGATAGTTCAGAAGGGGATGCTACTTTTTTTAGAGGACGTATAATGCCCACTTTACATATTTCGGGAAATGTGCTCTCTACAAGGGAAGAGTTAAATTTGTTAATTAGTGCAGGTAATATTACACCCAGAATAATTTTTATCATCTCTATTCCTATACTGTCATTTCCTTTTGCCGCTGATGTTATCCGATTTATAGCAAACCTGATTTGTGAGTGGGTTGTTGGACGGAAGTAGAAGTTTTCTCTATCTGTTCGCGTCTTTGCATAATTCGCGTCTAGAGCTTCCTGTTTCAGGGCTGCATTTAATGTGCAGTTAGATGAAAAATAATAGTTCAGTTTTTCCAAGAGTATTGTTTTTCGTCGTCGTCTCGTCCTTTGGTAATTCCAAAGCTCTTTGTGGATTTACACAATACAGCTGTTGAAGCATTTGTTTGAATTAAACTGTGGGCGTGTCGTAGTTTCGCGTTTCTAATCTGTTGGGTCGTAGCGTTTCTTAGTCTCTTACAGTTCAGTAGATTGTCAGGAGTGCAATATTTCTTAACTCGTTTATAAGCAGCATCGCGTTCAGCCATTAGTGCTCTAATCTCATCTGAGAGCCAGGGAGCTGTTTTTCGCGTAACTCGAGCCTTTTTTTCATGGGCATATCTATCGTACAGTTCAGTCATATGTTGACTGAAGAGGGTCACCTTGTCATTTATGTTTTTAAGTTTAAATATGTCACGCCATGGCACTGCAACTGTGTCTTGTAAAAGTGTATTCTTATCAATTCTTCGTAGATCTCTATATGAAATTATTTTAGGTTTGAACTTAGGTCTTTTAACACTGACAGTAACACGTCTATAAAGATCGCTTTAGTTACACAACACGTTTCGAAGACGTGTCACTCAAAGCCTTTATTTAAAGTTACATTAAAGTTACCAGATGGAATGAACAAGGAATAGAGGTGGTGTAGGGGATAACTCTCCCCTCCTTAAGAGGAATAGATGGCATTCATTCGCACAAAACGTCAGAAAAACGTATGGTGTTACTGTCAGGGTTAATAGAATAGGCCATATATATAGCATCATGTCGCGATATCCCTGGGGCACTAATTTGACCGCGATGAAGAACTAATTCAGGTTGGTTAGTGGTAATGAGATCAATTAAAGTGTGTGATGTGTATGTGTGATGTGTAGCGTTGAGAGGGAGAAGCGTTAAATCGCAAGCTTTAAAAGAAGTCTGAGAAGAGTTAGGTTCAAGAAGGTTTATGTTGGAGTCAACCGTTATAATTATTTTTGAGTAATCAGGGACTCAGTCTTGTATTTGAGTCTCTAGATCGCATAAAAAACCCGCTTTCGGTGGTTTATATGCTACACCCAGAAGACATTTTACTTCACTCACAGTTATTTCCAGGAACATGAACTCAGGTTTTCGCTCGTACGGACCTGGAGATCTACAGATTATTTTAGGGCGTAAGCTGGTCGTAACATATGCGGCAGTACCCCCGGAGGGATTACTTAATCTGTCGGATCTGAGAAATGTATAACCCGCCAGCTGCAGTCTTTCTATTGCGTGGTGTGGTTTTAACCAATATTCAGTGATTAATATTGCGTGGAAACTGGGAGGCATAAATAGGGCTTTTATTTCATCCATTCCCGCCTCCGCAAGGAAGTTTTGAGCGTTTATATTGCAAATATTTAAAGCATTACTGTACGCAGAAAGCTGGTGGTTAATAATGTCCCTTGTCGACTAGGAATGGCAAGAAAGCTCAGATGACAATAGATGTGTGTTGCCTGCACAGCTGGTTCCAGCGACAGTGGGGGAGGGTGGAGTAAATGAAAGGTTTTGAGGACTGGTTGCAAGGAATAGGGGAGCCTGTTCGTTTGTCTCAAGTTCATCAGGGGTACTATAACTTACGTTGTTCTCAGTTACGTTGGAGATGATTATGACAATAATGGGAATGGAAATAACAATTTACAGCGATCAATATGATAATGGCAATGTGTCAATAATGTAAGTGGAAATAAACACGACAAAAGTAAGGCACTGAACAAAGTCTGCTGCTACTAACACCAATCTACCACTACGGCAAGCAAAAGTAAACTATATTACTAACTACGTTCTAATAGAGAGTTAAAGTTAAAAATTACGATATACTACAAGGATAACTCTAAAATTAAAGTACAATAGAAAGTTACAAAATGTTGTGACCATTTCTCCCGCATATCACATTAGTTCATTTAACTGTTCCATAGTGCACACCTTATACTTATTTGATCCTATTTTTATATTAATTAGCCCATCAATGGTCCATACCTGGCACACAATAACGCGAAACACAAACAGACAGTTCTTGAATTAAAACAGAACAGAGTGTTTTAGGCAAGTAGAAATAATAAGCTAGGAGTATGGCCCCCAGTAACTTAGAAGTAGTCGTAGAAAACCAGTTTGAAAGATGAGCATGATGTGACACTAATTTCTACAGCGATAGCCAGTCCAAAACATAAATGGGGAAGGCTAAAAAAGTTACCTCGGTAACGGTGTGAGACATCTCCACGGTTCCGCTAGCTCAGTCTTGTGTGAGGCTCTTCCATGCATCCGCTAGCTCGGTCTTGTGTGAATATCCTCCACGTTTTCGCTAGCTCAGTCTTGTGTGAGGATCATCCACGTTTTCGCTAGCTCAGTCTTGTGTGAGGATCATCCACGTTTCCGCTAGCTCAGTCTTGTGTGAGGCTCTTCAACTGTTCCGCTATCTGAGTCTTCTGTGAGGTTCCTCCACGGTTCCGCTAGCTGAGTCTTGTGTGAGGCTCCTCCACGGTTCCGCTAGCTGGCTCTTGTATGAGGCTCCTCCACGGTTCCGCTACCTCAGTCTTGTGTGAGGCTCCTCCATGGTTCCGCTAGCTGGCTCTTGTGTGAATATCCTCCACTGTTCCGCTAGCTGGCTCTTGTGTAAGGCTCCTCCACGGTTCCGCTAGCTGAGTCTTGTGTGAGTCTCTTCCACGGTTTTTTGAGGTGCTCGAGTCCTATGGAGTCCACTCTTTCTTTTGCCGATAACTTTAAATGTCATATCTCCTCCATTTTCCCTCTGCTTAGTGTTAATAGAGGATGCTTGCCCAGTTGTACTTCCTCTTAAAACAATAATCACCACCACCGTCTGAACAATGTAGTACAAGCTGCGAGTGCTGGGGCTCCAAAGTTACCAAGCTCTTGTTGCGATGTATCTCGATTACTACAATGTAACGATTACAATTTTAATTTCAGAAGTGAATTACGAGTAAAAATTACAAATAAAGTAATTTTTACATGTAATTCAATAACTTGCCAATTTTGGAAGCGTGCTCTTCATAAATGTAGTGTTCGTGCTCCTTACAAAGTATGGATTGTGACCAGGACGGTACAGCGCGCAGGTAAAACAAAAGAGATAATAGAATGCAATGAAGACATGTCTACAGAAAATGGGGGATTCACTGTGCGTCAGAAGAGACCAGGACTTTACCAAGAGATATCGGACAGGGAGAGGGGAAACATTGTCTTACCCAGCTCGTGATTCCACGGTCGCCACTCTGACCTAACACCCCTTCTCTGGCTACAATACGAAGCTCATCATTTTTAAATGTAGTATACAAACAACCAGACTGAACAGATTCACCCTGAGCGCGCTCGTAAGAAAGGACTTAAAGGGGTGCCTAACTCTATGTAACCACCAAGTTATCTGATTAGTGATGCGACATGTTGAACTGATAGGGGACAGCTGTAGAAAAGATCGTCCGTCTCTGAATCACATAATCCTAAGTAGGAGAAAGAAGAGGTAACCTCTCCTTGACTCTACGCTTGGTGACCACGAAACTCGTAGCTGAGTCTAAAACACTATCTAGTTATTTTTGTGAGCCTCCTAACTTTGGTATTCACTGTCCGATCTTCCTTAGTCAACTCCTAATCTTTTCCGACTATGACGCTATTAGTTTTGTGTCTTCCCTTCCTTTTATCGATAGCTTCATTGTCCTCTGATTGGTGTTAAGAGAGGAAGGTTGTCATCAGTTCTGTAACAATCTGTTCCCGATCTCCTGGTGCTCTGCCATGAGCGTAACTATATCTCCCTATCGTTCAATTACTTGACTGATACTGACAATCTTGTGCTCTCAGCCCACACACTGCCTGTGACTGATCAACGAAATATCTTCCCTCCATCTCCCTTGCTCATGGATTGGTGTTCGCTAGAGGATCTCTTTCCAAATGCCCAATACAAAGGGCACTAGGAAAGTTTTGCAATGTGAGTGAACGCTTTAGACTTTTTCAAAATAATTTCCACCCCACTCAATTTACTTCCACATACGTCGAAACCAGTCACTGAACCAACTCTGCCACTTTTATTCGATTACATTTTCACACTCTTGATCCCATGCTGCCAGAAGCTCCTCGTCGGATGCAAAACGCCGCCCTTTCAGCTTCATCTTCACTTCTGGGAAGAGTGCGAAGTCACAAGGGCAAGATCAGGACTCTATGGAGGGCGATCAAGCACAGTCAACCCTGATCTGGCAAGAAAATCCATTGTTGCATTAGCACGATGTCCCTCTTGCTGCAACATTTTCCTCACAGCTTCAATGTTTTCCCCAGTCACTGATTCAGACGGTCGTCCAGAATGAGAATCATCTTCAACCCCAAAATTTCCCCTCTGGAACTCCTTTTATCAGCGGAAAATTGTATGTGCTGGAGCATTGTCGTGATGCAAGAGCCAAGTGTTGAGCCGTGTCCTTGGACGGAGCTGCTTCAGAGCCTGGGTGACCTGAGGCAGACAAGTCTCACTGTACCACATCGCAGTTACTGCCCTTTGTGTTTCTAGCACAACCCGAGTCAGGATGACCCCTTTAGTGAAGAATACTGCAATCATCCTTTTCTTCACTGACCTTGACTTTTGTTCAGTCACAGGAGTACCCTCAACTTCAAACAGGCACACCTTGTTCTGGGATTTTGTTGGGACATCGTAATAATAGAGTCAAGTTTCGTCACCTGTAACGATGCTATTGGCGTTACGCGAAGTCTCATTTTCAAACTGTTTTAGCATTTTTCGGTACCATTTCACTCGATGTGCCCTTTGCTCTGAAAGTGAATGGGGCATCCTAGGGGAACAAACCTTTCTAAAGTGGAGATGGTCGTGTAGAATTGAATGAATAGCTGGTGCAGGGATGTGGAAGGTCTCTTCTACCTGCCAATATGTCATACGCCCCTCTTGCTGCAACATTTTCCTCAGAGCTTCAATGTTTTCCTCAGTCACTGATTCAAAAGGTCGCCCAGAATGAGGATCGTCTTGAACCCCAAAATTTCCCCTCTGGAACTGCTTATACCAGCGGAAAATTGTTGTCCGATGTGGACAGTCTTTCCCCAGCACCGGAGGCATTTCCTCTAGGCACTGGTCAACAGTTAATACACGAGAAAATTGTAGCGGATATTTGCGCGATATTCACCCTTAGACCACCCTTAGAACAACTGGTGTGAATGTCGTGCCTTGCTGTCTTCTGGACCGGTTTTAACCCCTCTTTTCATCCCTCACCATAAATGCGGTGTCCACCCAACTGGTTCTGCGTATTGCAAAACTTTCCTAGTGCCCACTATTAAGTTCATGATCCGAGTGAGTGTTTCCATTATTCGTATCAGAAGTGCTTACAATCGAGTAATATAACTAATATAACACGAAAATAAACAATGTGGACCATTACGGGATTTAGGAGTAGTTAATTATATTCTAAGTGGTTAAAACAAGCAATTGTCGTACCTGCTCAATGTCCGCTGTGCTATGAATATCTTGTTATTGTTTTCATTGTGATGTATGATGAGATGAGTAGCTCGTGCGGTAAAATGTACCTGAGTTGCAGTTTCTTCAACGTTTGTTACATGAATATATCTGGATATACTTGGTAGTTCTCATTCCTCTCACGATAAAAACAGATCTACACATTTTCTCATTACAGATACCGTAATGTCAGCTACTTTAAGAAGTACAATCACACCCGCGATGTACAACTGTTTATTAACAACGCCTTTCTTACGACCACTCTGAGGATATTTTCTAAAACACCTGTTTGCTCTTGTAACTGCTAAACGCGCAGAGTAAAGTTAAACATTCTTTCAATGTCAAATTACGACGAATAAAATGCAGTTTTATTGTCTATGAACACTTGTGTTGCCCGTTAGGCACGCGTATTAAATCGCCTAACACTTGGATGTAACTCATTGGTCGTCCGAGAGAGGGAGAAATATCCTGAATTTACACCAGTCACCTGTTTTCACAGAATTGAGACTCATCCTTACAGTAAGACCTCTATTTAACAAGGGCTGCATAGCCGAATTTGCCAACACGTCCTTGATTCTCCTGGAAGGGTGTGAGTTCGAGAAACGTGAGAAAATAGATTTCATTTTCTGGAGCAGCACATGAACCAGAGGTTCACTCAGCCTGCTCCAGAAATGAGTAGCAGGTTAATTCATTGGCCCTAAGTGATTTCGTTCTTCCTCATAGCTGTACTAGGGAATGCACCATGCGTTTTGTTCACTTGTAGCCAAATTTCTCTCACTGGTGATGGAGGACATTTATACTCGTATCTCAACGAACAGGAAACGTCTAAAAGCAATTAGATTCTCATTCAAAGAGAACTGAGGCGTTGTAATTGGCATTGTTCATTTCTTAGCGCGACGATGTTTACCTTTCCATGGAACTTCCGGTAAGTTGTACGTTCCTAGTAACGGCTAGACTTGACAACGTTACTGACAGTTCCTCGTTCTACGGCTAGTAGTTATCAGAACGAACTGAGTTCTCTCACCTCTGGAGTCAGTTCCTGTGGTGAACAGAAACTTTCTCCTGACGTAAGTCAAGCTGAGCGATTGGCACTGACTGAGTCGGTCATCTGGAAAAGGGGACACGTCCAAAATATTGCATTTAACAGGAGAGATACAAAAAGGAATTAACAAGCGAAATTTTTGAATTTGCATATAACTAGTAAAGGGCCATTTATTCCTATAATACGGATTCCAGATCCCATCCCTGAAGGTAAGAAAAATCAAATTTTGTTTTCTGGATGCATACAGTTTTCTAAGTGAACAGTATTTTCTTAGAAAATATAAACGAAATTTTCATCCCTGTCCTTTAGTTTTGATTTTAATTTGAGTTTCCGTTACAATGGCGTTTTTCAATCAAACTATGACATTTAGAAATCAGAGAATTACGAAGTGATCCTAAACAACGGACATATTATAGTTTTAACAAAAAAAATCAGCAAACATATTCATTCCGTCTTATAGGACATTACATTCTTCAAAATGGTTCATGTTCTCTCATCGAGAACTGACCTTGTAACCATTGTAATGAACATATTGCAGTCCCTGACCGTAGGTTAAGAATATAAAACAATAACTGCAAGTAGCTTCTCTTTAAGAGGATCAGAATTCTTCTTCATGCAGAGCTTCCTGCTCAGTAATTGGATAGTTGTTGACAGTGTCATGGTAGAAACTGGCATCTTACCACCAATATACACTATAAGTTTCCTCATGTCGTTGACGTTCTTAATATTAATGGGACTTAGTATACCGTATACTGAGAGAACGAACGGAGAATAACGTAAAATAATTGAAGTATTATAAGAAAATTAAGTTTCAAACTTGACAACTGTTTTGACAACACCAAGTATGTCGTACTTTTCATAAGAATGCAAGTGTATTTTGCACAATTACATCTTCTGACAGGGCACACTTACATTCAGTGAATTCATCTATATCAGGAAGTGTATTTTCAGCTTCCGCAGTGGACTTCAACTTTGAAGACTGTGTCAATCAGCGGTAAAGGACTAACAGATCCTTGTTATTTTCCTTGGAAATTGGAAGTGCAGTGTTGTAAACATATTTGGCTGTAGTTTATTCGATACAAACAGGTTTGTGTCATCATTCAGTGTGTATTCTGATTTCAGCCGAACTGAAGGATTCACCTGATGAAGAGAAATTTCATTTTTGATCTCTTGTTCTCCTTAATCCTTGGCTAGCTTCAATTTCATTTGTAGAGTTCCACACTTGTTACATGTTTGAAAGATATTCCCTAGAATATAGAGTGCGACCGACACGGAGTACATAGTGAGATTCAAAGGAACGAACCTCAGCCACACATCGCATCACCAGGTGACTTTAATATATAAAACATTTCTCAGCTGACAATGTAGGGTCCCCATACTGCGAAAACCATAAAAGTAGGGAATATCCTCAATTGTGCCGAGAGTTGAGGGGCTAACGTGTTATGTTGTGAGCACTGTAGAGCTCTATCAAACTAAAAAAGGAAATTTCGAAAATCAAGTCGAGCCTAAAATCGCTTGGTCATTACTCGTTTTCCTCCTTGTTCAAATCCTAGCCGAAATATTCTTTCTGTAATGCGTTCCTTGGTTCAGCACTCTCAGGGATCTTTGATTTTTTGAAAAATGGATCACGTCCAACGCAGGTTTTTCTATACCTGGACATCGATCCTGTACTACGCACTAACCAAGTGGTGGAGCATGGCTGTCCAGGTGGACAACGCCACCGCTGATGACCTGGTCAACTTGCCGCCCGGTTTCCAGTTTCAGAACCCCACCAGGCTACCCGCGGTCAGTCGCGGCAGGGTCGCGGCGCTCGCGGGGCCCGTGGGTCGCCATCCGGAGGAACAACCTAGTGACGACGTCTGGGAATTGCCTGCCGCCCACCACGCCGTACATCAGCCATCACCAGTTGTGTCGTGGACTTGTGGAGTGATTCTGTGTATTGTTTTGTTCATTACAGCCTATGCAGCCTTGATCTTATTCTTTTGTTAATGGTATTCTCATGCATAATTTGTTTGTACTAGGTCTTCGGACCGACCTCCTGTATTCTTTCATATTAATAAAGCACTTGAGGGTTCCAGCTTGACGCCACAATCGACGTGCCGACTAAGCGAGTTTGGGGAGTACCCTCTGGTCGGACGCCCGATTGTAGGTCTCCAGCGGAGCCTCTCGCCACCGTCGCCCGGACGCGCGCGGCTGCGCCGAATGCTGCCCGGCGGTGGGAAGGTGACGCCCCATCGCCCCGAACCGACAGCCGACTGACGTCCCTCCCGGGGCGAGCCTCCTTATATAGAATTGAGGCCCGCGTGTACTGAGGACAGCACTTCCCGGGAGGGAGCGTCAGCAGGATTATCGGCCGACGCGATGGGCCTCCACGAGAGGCGAACGCCTCCCTGTGCTGCTTTATTGAGAACTTGTACATACAAATCAAGAAGAAATACATTAGAATGGAGGGCAGGTCCGCGGCCCGACTGCAAAGTGTATCGGGCCACGGAACTGTCCGTATACACAAGAACAAGTGGGCAAAGTTCTGTACGAAGTGATGCACTGCCACACATGACACAATTGTAAATGTCCCCTCATCCGGATCACCTGTTGTGTATCAACATGTGATGTTCTCCCCTGCGCACTTTTACTCATACTACATCTGTCTTAAGATATGAAACACATGACACAATTCTAAATATCTCCGTATCAGTATCAGTATCAACATGAGGTGTTCTCTTACCTCTGCTGCCAAGAGACCAATATTCTTTCAATAATCTTTCTCGTACGTCTTCACGAAGTCTCTCTTTACACTTTGATCGATAGTCGCTAAGTGGTTCCATTACTCTGGCTCTAAAGTGGTATAAGATTTTCCCTTTCCGCTGTTTTCAACCTGCGAACAGCATTCTTCTCGCGAGAAACCTGATGGAAAACATTAACATCTTCTCCACTTGAGCTTTCAACTTACACAGGCAGAGAATCTGGATCGTTTCCCTGTTGTCATTCACTTCTTCACTTTCATCTCTGGCCATTGGCTGCAACACTCAAATGACCATTGTTGTACTCCTGAGCACGTAAGCCCGTACACTAAGGGTGCAACCTTACTCTTTCTCCCCTGTAATGTAAATATAGTGATTTATAGTTACTTTTCTAACTGTTGGCTTCCTATTCAGTGTCGCTCACCACTTTCCGATACGACGTCTGCCACGTTGGCACTATACAGTCAGGATTTATCTCGTGAATTGCCTGAATTACGTATTGCCACTGCAGTCACTAGTCTTACATTTGCGGGTATAATTGTAAATCTGTTTGGCTAATGCCAGGTGGCTTTTGATAACGTAGCATGTGTGAACGCAGCATTTTATTAATTTGGTTTTATTTCGTCCAATACTTAGTACAGAAATCAGTTAGGATGTCTAACGAGCACGAAATGTCATCCAGGACTCCTACGAAATGAAAGCAACGTTACCTCGTTCACAGAAATCATTTCAGACATTGCTACGGGTTATTGAAAAAGGAAGGCGATGAGTTGTCACTCTTAGGGATATGACTTTATGGCAAGAGTTTCACAGTTAATTAGGGCAAGTGTTAATTTTAACTTTACTCCTGTGATAAGTTTCTGATAATGAGAATCAGTTGAAATGGAAAAATACTTCGTTATGAACCTATCCTAACCAAACCTAACCTAAACATGTCTTGTCTCGAATTTTAATGCGGTTTGCAGACCTAGCCTTTGTGTATTCTTATTGACTTACGGCATATGTGTATGTAATATACCTGCTCATGTGTATTATTACAGCGAGGTTTCGTTTAGATCTCTATTCTGTTTACTGGGTAACATCTGCCGCCTGGGCGACTGTCCTAAATGCTTCCAGTAATACTGGGTGGTTTGCACACCATTTCTAGTGGTGAAATCCTCCACTCTCTAGTAAATTAATAGTTTCCGACTGCAACTGAAGAGCATCCTCTATATTTTCACAGCCGCTTACTTGGTCATCAGCATAAAAATCTCTGCGAACAAGTTGTGCGTCTCTGGGGAAACCTCGATTCTTCATCTTCAGCAAGTTGCTTCTGTGATCTGGTAGCTAGGAAGGCTGCTGCTGCTGTACCATATGCTACAGTTGTCAGTCCATAATGACCGGGTGGGTCCCTAGGAGATTCACTCCAGATAATAAGCTGAGCGTTCCTATCATCTGCATGAACCATGACTTGCCGATACATTTCAGCAATATCTGCAGTGAAGGCAAATATATGAATTCTAAATCTTAGAATAATGGAGTAATGATCATCTTGTATTGTCGTTCCAGCCATTAATATATCATTAAATGAAATATTGTTAGAAGTTTTAGCAGGTTAATCAAATACAACCCTCGTTTTTGTAGTTGAGATACTAAGCTTAGAAACTGGATGATGTGGTAGATAATAGTTTCCACCTTCATTCCCTGACCTTAGCCATATACCACATGGCCTCATACTAGTGAGGAAGGTTACATAACTCGTGCTTAAGTGAGGGCTGCCTACTGAAATGCAGTTCTAGTTGTGCTAGTCATGACATGGCATGACTGAAGGAGTTTCCCAGAATCTCAGGTTTGTGCTTGAGGGGTAACTAAACTATAAATCTACCTGTAGCTTCCCTAGTGGTACTGTAAAGTGCCTTTCTGTTGCTCTCTCTTCTCTTGTCATGACTGGGGACGTAATCTCTTCTATTTCCCATGACTGCTGTAGCTGCGTGTCTAACCTGTCCTCTGACTTCGAGAAACATGTGATTAATGTAAGACATTATTCTCTTCCCCCTGATGGAAGTGTCCAGCAATAATCCATCCCAGTTCAGTGTCTTGAGGAATAGGATAATCTGGTGATCGAGTTCTGGGACCAAGTTTCAATAATGAAAAGAAATGTTCTGTACCCATTAACAAATCAATGTCACTTGGCGTGAAGAACTTGCGGTCAGCGAGCTTCAAGTCAGTGAGCAAGTTCCAATGTTAATGCTGAATGTAGAGCTAACACTCTACCCCACCAAGTGCCAAAGTTATGAATAGTGGAAGCCTTTAACTTTCACCATTCCAATGGCCCCCATTGCTTGTACGGAGATGATTTTGTTCTTTCCTTTTTAAATACAAATACTCATGTTTATTATGTTTATTTATTCACACTCCCTGCTCTGTAGGTAATTCAGTGTCCATGGAATGGCTCTTGATGTTGTAAATTACCGTTCATTTATTTTGTATTGCATACTTTTGTTATTATTATTATTATTATTATTATTATTATTAATATTACATACGGTATCTCTTAAAATGTAAAAAAACAATATTTAATAAAGTAAATTATGCTTATCTCTTTGGATTCATTTATTTTATTGCATATTGTTATCGCTATGGCAACATGACTTCTTTATGATGTAGACACAGTATAAAAGTATTTCTTCCCAAATAGATTTATTATACACCCCGTGTGGGTGAAGGACGAAGATGAAGAATACACCCACGATGTACTCTGTCTGTTATAGGAGGCGACTATAAGGGGCGACACAGGGATGATAGTGTTAGAGCCATGAAAATAATTGTGATTATTACCATCATGCGGGGAATTCCATGGGTCACCTTATATGCGAGTGGTACCACTATGTTAGGTACGCAGTAGGATTGTGATTAGTAGCAACATAAGGTGAGTCTGTATGGATTTTCCAGTACCCGTGATTGGTACCATTGTGCGAAACACCACGGGTCTGGGCGTTGTCTGCGATTAGTACCACTATA
This sequence comes from Anabrus simplex, assembly GCF_040414725.1. NCBI lineage: Eukaryota > Metazoa > Arthropoda > Insecta > Orthoptera > Tettigoniidae > Anabrus > Anabrus simplex. The sequence goes on from NC_090279.1 coordinate 40,646,219, forward strand.
TCAGCGACACCATGGGTCTGCGTTGCCTGTAATTAGTACCCACTATATGAAGAAGACCAAGGGAATACTGGAACCCGTGATTAGTACACCTAGGTGAGGAACACTATGGGTTTGCGTTGCCTATAAGTAGCGTCATAATGTGAGAAACACCATTGGTCTCCGTTACATGTGCGAAGTAAAATACTTTAGAGTCATACCATAATGTGTGGAACACCATGAGTCTACACTATTTCTTATTAGTACAGCAACATGACAAATACTATAATTTTACTTTACTAGCGATACGTGTCATTATGACGGGCCATTGACCAGCATTTTGGACCCCTTTACAAAACAAGCATCCTCGATTCAGGATTATGCTTTAGAAGCAGTCCCTTGGTCAGTAATACTATCGTATATGATAGTTTCTGGGTCGGATCCACCGATTATTTTAAATTCATATCCACCCATTTATTCTTCATCATCAGGTTTTTATTCTGCTCTGTGGACGATTTTGAATTTTAAATCGTCATTCTAGTTGTTAGGCCTCTTCAGGCAAAAAGCACCACCATCATCATCACTCGGTTAATTATACCCGCACCAGTTAGACTACAGGCTAGGGAAATGCCTTTTATTGCAGTACATAACGTTCTTACTTATTTGTATCATTAAAGATCTGAAGATCCATATACGGTTATAACTGGTATAAATCGAAACTGTGTAATTTGGGAGAGAGAAAGCCCATGTGGTATTGCGCGTCACAAGAAACTGAGTGAATTGGCTGTGCAGTTCGATTACACTGCTGTGAGCTTGCTTTCAGGAGGTGGTGGAATCCAACCCCTCAGTCGGTAGATCTGAAGTTATAATTGTTTTTTCCTTGGTTCCCTCGTTTTCACTTTAGGCTAATTCTGTGGCTGTACCCTTATTAAGGCAAAGACCGCTTGCTTTCATTTTAGTATTAGCCCTCTTTCCTATCCCATTCTAGCCTTACAACCTGTCCTCTATCAGTGTGACTTAGGCCAATATATTAAAAAAATCTGGTAATTTTGTTTAACTCATTAGTGCCCCTGGAGAATTTCTGGGCTTCCCTAATGTGGTAAGCTTGAGATACACCAAATTGTAAGTTCAAAACATGTTTAAAATGACCCTCCTTTCCCCTACTGCTTATTGAAGACAGACGAAGAATAAAACAACATCCAAGCCAAAGGAAGGATGTATAGGTCCTACGTGGTAAGTCCTTGAACGTATGGAAATTGCAATAAAATATACAATCTAGATCTCTCTCGCTCCCCCCTCCCGTTGACAATAGGGTTATACTAATGCCTAAATCAAAATAAAGGCAGGAAATATTTACATTTAATTTAAGCTGATGAAGAAGGGAACGTATGACTAGCTCGGGTTGGCGGGTTCAAGCCCGGCAGTATTTGAGGGTATTCAAATACGCCAGTCTCATGTCTGCAGACATACCGGTACGTAAAAGAATTCTTGTGGGACGAAATTCTGGCTCCTCGTCCTTTATAAAAACCATAGATTTAGTTAGTAGAAATATTAACATTATTATTCTGAATTCAGAAATGGGCTTGAAAGCTGACCTAATTTCCGTTCACATAGCTTAGCACATTAGTTCTCCTCTATGTTTCCTGGATAAGCTTGAAGACATAACCAGCCTGTAAACTGAAAATATGCCGAATAATCTCTCTTACAGGTTATTGATGAGAGAAAGAAACTGAGAAAATCGAAAAGAAAGCAGCTTGATTTTTTCTGGGTGATATGTGACAAAAGAATAGCGTTACAAAAATGTTGCAAAGTTTGGGCTGGGAAGAATTGGGATAAAGGAGACGAGCTGCTCGACTAAGTGATATGTTCCGAGCTGTCAGTGGAGAGATAGCGTGGAATGACATCAGTATACGAATAAGTTTGAGTGGTTTCTTTAAAAGTAGGAAAGATTAAAATACGAAGATAAGGCTGGAATTCAAGGGGAAAAATTGGGGCAAATGTTCGTTCATAGGATGTGGAGTTAGGGATTGGAATAACTTACTAAGGAAAACGTTCAATAAATTTCCAATTTCTTAATAATCATTTGAGAAAAAGCTAGGAGAAAAACAGATAGAGAATTTGCCACGTGGCCGACTGTTGTAAATGCAGATCAGTATTGATTGATTGACTGATTGGTTTAATGATTAGTTGATTGATTGATTGATTGATTGATTGATTGATTGATTGATTGATTGATTGATTGATTGATTGATTGATTGATTGATTGATTGATTGATTGATTGATTGATTGATTGATTGATTGACGCTCGTACAAACGAAAGTAAAGGCACTAAGTAATTTCTGGAACTTTCGAAAATCACACTGCAAAGACTTCACGCAGAATCCCAAGGAATGTAATGCTATTCTTCAGAAGATGCTCAGCGAGCGGTTAGCTACAGAAGTAGTAGTAGCTGGTCAAGTTTCTAAGTAAGGATGCGTATATTTTATATTATGACAAAAGTTTTATAATATGTACTTATTTGTATTAGACAGTAATAATTTTATGGTTAATGTCGTTGAAAACACCTATTTACAAAGCAATCCACAAAACAAAATAATAATAACATACACTTACATTGTGACCAAGAGCTGAGCAGACAGCCGCCGATCTGTCACCTATGAACTTAGAAGACACACAGGGCGCCTCCTTGGAAGCCGTGCCGCCTAATGGGGAAGGGTGTAACTTAGGAATACTGGCTCCTTCGATTACACTGTGATGCGCCGAGACGAAACGGCGAGTTGGTTTCACATTTTGCGGCCAACAGCCGCATACGTTAGCCGATGAAGGATGGGCGATATCAATGCGAGAGTTGGAAACAGAACTGAAGTATTCGAAAGGGTAATTGGTAAATGTGGGGAATACATGGAAGCTAATGGGAACGGGAAACGTTTGTTGAACTTCTATGCTAGTTTCTGTTTAGCTGTTACGAATATATTCTTCAAGCATAAGGCTATTCAGGTGGGGAGCTAAGGGTAACAGATCCATAAAATATACTATATCTTAACCGAATTTAAATTCTGGAAGTCTGGTAGGAAAGTGTGAGTTTTACGGGGATTTTTCGGTGATACAGACCACTATCCGATCTGTAGTGAACTAAGTATCTCTAAGCCTAGAATACAGAAAATGAAATCTATCTGCAAACGAACAAGAGTAGAAAATCTCCATGACGAGGAGATTAGACAGAAGTACATGGATATGATTAGTGAGAAGCTTCGAACAGTGGACAGTAAGCAGGTTCAGGATATAGAAAGAGAATAGGTGGCATACAGGGATGCTGTAGCAGGAACAGTAAGGGAATGCCTAGGAACGCGTATGTGTAAAGGCGGGGAAAAGCGAACACCTTGGTGGATTGATGAAGTGACGGTAGCTTGTAAACGTAAAAAGAAGGCTTATCAGAAATGGCTCCATACAAGGGCTGATGCAGACAAGGAATTGTACGTAAATGAATGAAACAGAGCGAAAGAAGTAGTTGTTGAATCCGAAAAGAAGTCGTGGGAAAATTTTGGTAATAACCGGGAAAGACTATGTCAAGCAGCAGCGAAACCTTTCCGGACAGTAATAAAGAATCTTAGGAAGTAAAGGAAAAAGGAAATGAGCAGTGTTTTGGGTAATTCAGGTGAACTCATAATAGATCCCAGGGAATTACTGGAGAGTTGGAGGGAATATTTTGAACATCTTCTCAATGTAAAAGGAAATCTTCCTGGTGGCGTCGCGAACAACCTAGCTAATGGGCAGGAAGAAAGTTTTGTTGGTGAAATTACGCTTGATGAAGTGGAAAGGATGGTAAATAAACTCCGTTGTCATAAAGCAGCAGGAATAAATGAAATTAGACCCAAAATGGTGAAGTATACTGGGAAGGCAGGAATGATATGGCTTTGTAGAGTAGTAGGATTAGAATGGAGTGTTGGTAAGATTGGACAAAAGCAGTAATTGCACCTATCTATAAGCAATGGAACAGGAAGGATTCCAACAACTATCAAGGTATCTCATTGATTACGCATGGAACGGATTTATATGTAATTGCATATCTCTTTACGCAGATAAAATTAATTATATTTTTCATTATCTTTACGAATCATGACGCGTGGAGTGGAAAAATGGAGTATTTATTTTCCATATTTTTCCCTATTTTTGAGTTTAGTACATATGTTCTATATTCTTCGTCATTAAAATCAATATAGTCCATATTTCGGTTAAAAAGTATTAAATCATATTAAATTAGCAGTCATCTCAATAATGAAGAAATAAATTAAAAATCAATATTCGAAAAATTAATATTTTAAGTGGTGTGCAGGTCATTATCACGCCTGCCCAGGTCTGGGCTGATAAAATAAGCTGATAAGCGGTGCGAAGAAAGAGAGAGGTCTGGATCACACTTACAGCACTGATAAGCTGCATTACATAACATCGACTGTGTCTGTGCCATCATTTCGTAACTAGGACCGGGCGAGTTGGCCGTGCGCGTAGAGGCGCGCGGCTGTGAACTTGCACCCGGGAGATAGTAGGTTCGAATCCCACTATCGGCAGCCCTGAAAATGGTTTTCCGTGGTTTCCCATTTTCACACCAGGCAAATGCTGGGGCTGTACCTTAATTAAGGCCACGGCCACTTCCTTCTAACTCCTAGGCCTTTCCTGTCCCATCGTCGCCATAAGACCTATCTGTGTCGGTGCGACGTAAAGCACCTAGCAAAAAAAGTCGTAATTAGGGAAATCTCATTCATCGACGATGTGCTAGTTGTTTCCGGATTAGTTCGTAATTCGGGCATTCCCTTTGATTGCTTCATAACTCCATCTAGTTCACTACCAGTCTTCAGAGTTTGAATTAGCAGTGAGACGGATCATAGTGTTCTAATACGTTCAGTGTGTGTAGTTGTATATTGATATTCATTGAAGACATAACATTGTTACAATGTGCCTAAAGTAGCTCAGTCAACCAGTTTAAAATAGAAATGTTACGTATCAGAATTTAAAGAAGATGGTTTATCAACTGACAGTAAGATATTATTTTGTAATTTGTGTCATTGTGCAGTGACATCTACTCAAATGTTCCTAGTGCAACAGCATGTTTCAACCAATAAACACCAGGCTAACAAACAAGGAGATTCCAAGCAGAGACAGTTGTTTCTGACACAACCAGCAACTTCCAGTGCAACGTTCGAGTTCAACACCGATCTCTGCCGTGCTCTCATCTCTGCTGACATACCTCTCTTATAATCAGCGCTTCAGGGAATTCCTCAAGAAATAAACCAAACGATCCATCCCGGATGAATCAACGTTCAGGAAAACGTACTGTTCAGCCATATACGATGAAACTGTTCGGAAGATAACGCAAGAGATAAAAGACGGTCCAATTGCCGTTTCCATGGATGAGACAACAGACAAAGAAGGCAGGCTAATTGGCAACGTAATCATTGGCTTGTTAAGCGAAGATTATTGTAAACGGATTCTCTTACACTGTGATGTTCTAGAAAAGTGCGATAACAAAACTATAGCAAAACTGTTCAGTGAGGCTATGAGTAACCTCTGGCCACAGGGCGTTAAGTATAATAAAGTGTTACTTTTTATTAGCGAGTCTGCACCTTATATGATGAACGCCGGAGAAGCATTATGTGCTGTATATCCTAAGATGACTCATTTAAATGTGTAGCACATGCATTTCATCGTGTGGCTGAAGTGGTAAAAGGCAGTTACCCCAAGGTAAATTTATTGATTTCCTCAGTGAAAACAGTTTTTCTCAAAGCCCACAGAAGAGTTCATCTTTTGAAAGAAATGTACCCAGAGATTCCAGTGCCGCCTACGCCGATTCTAACTAGGTGGGGTACGTGGCTGCAAGCGATTGAATATTATGTTGAATATATATAGGCTGTATTAAGAACGTTCTGCATACCATGGACTCTGAAGATGCAGCCTCAATTGAAGCCGCGAAAACAGTTGTTTGCGACATATATGTGAAAAATGACTTATGTTACATTCAGCATAATATTATATGCATCAAACAAACACTGAAAAGGCTCCAAAACTCGCATCTCCCACTTTCTGAAAGTTGTGAAATTGTGATTAAAACTGTGGAACAACTAAATCCTGCAAATGAAGCTAACTGTGCTTTCAAATAACCCCGGACAATAGTTGCTGCAATGCTGTGTAGAGATTTAACTGTAAAATTAACACTGGATTTAACGCCAGTAGGTATTGTGAAGTTGAATTATGCCCCCATTACGTCTTCCGATGTTGAACGCAGTTT